>NC_080029.1:96645966-96948996 GCF_030020395.1 Manis pentadactyla | reverse complement strand
CGGAGGAACTGCCTTGTCCGTCTTGGAACACTAATGTAGCGCGAAGGCTCTAAGATCTTACTGTAGAGCAGCCTGCTTAGTCTCTGTTTCCCAAACGTATTTCTTCACAGACCACTCCTTTCTGCACAGCAAATATTCACCTTCCTAGGAACTGGAAATACTTAGAGAATGCTTAGGCAACTCTGCCTATTGAGAAAGGCAGTGTGATTTGGCAGGAGTTGAGAACTCGGCTCTAGGACTGCTTTTGACTTTAATGCTCTGTCACTTTAAAAGCAAGTCACATAACCACCCCCTCCCTCAGTTTTGCTGTCTTCCAAATAGAGGTTTGTTACAAGGAAACTGTAGTAAAAAGGTGGTGTGTTGCAAGGTCGCCAGGAAGACCAGAAGAAGGAATGGGTGTGAAGGCATTCTGGGAAATTAAAAGGAAAGGATCAAACAAGTGAACTCTCTCTACGCTTCGGATGAATGCTGCGGTCTACAAGTGATTCAATAAGCACTCTCCTTTTTACGGGTGAGTCCTGTGCTGACCCGAGCAGCTCTGGCGCTTTCCAACAGGCTCTCCTGTGGTTCTGTGAGTGCAGAGGGCCGAGGAGAGGAGATCCTGAATGGTTTCCAGGGTGGACTGAGAAAGCCTGGCTGCCAGCTTTCCACCGAAAAGTAGATGCTTAGACCATTTTATTCAAATCCAGTGCTTTGAAGGCCCCAAGTGCTGAATAAACATCACTAACATAGGCGTGTGGCTTCTCTGTTTCAGAGATAGGAAATGAATAATGGAGTTTAGGGCGCACCCCACACTCCGTCCACATCTCTCTCCCTGCATGTTCCTTTTGGGTAGAAATGGGAAGAAAAGTGTGAATCATAAACATCTAGAATGGCAGGACAGGACGGGATGCGGGCTCATCTTTTCTCTCTCCACTGACAGAGGAGGAAACTGAAACCCTGACTGGGCTTATCTGAGCCCTAAGCTGACACCAACTTATCCCTCGTCCAGGTGACTGTTGGCTGTAGAGTGGGGTCAGTTCCCCTTCACGCTGAGCCAGTACTTCTCCACTACACCATGTTGCCTCATTTCCTCCTCCCTGAAGATCTGGAAAAGCTACTACTAGAGACCCACTAACCCCTTAAATACAAATGAGGAAATTTATTAGGATTACATAAAACTTCCAAAGGGCAGCCGTGCAGCAAAGCAGTCTGCCTGCCAGCGAAAACAGCTCTTCTGGAAGGGAGCTATATGGAATGACAGACTGAGGAGAGAGCAGCAGAATTAGGTTGGGCTCCTTGGAAGGAGAGCTTGACACAGGGCAGGGCAGGGATGTGGTTTTGGGTAAGGCCTCCCCTTGCTCTGATCCATGGAAGAAAGGTTCTAGAACACAGCACATTTGTCCCTTTGCCCCTTCCAGGCAAGGAGGTTGGCTTTCTGTATGCCCATGCATATCCCACACTGGCTGTAGGCATCTGGGAAGGGGGCTTCTCTTCCCGGATGAGACAACCCCTGTCCTCCGGGGGAGGTTCTCTGGAGAAGGGGGCAGGAGCTGGGGTGGGGGCACCAGCTGGGATCTGGGCCCAGCCCCCACAGCATCTACCAAATAAGCAGAGTGTAGGTGCAGAAGCAGGAAAAACGTTTACCAGTGGGCAGAGAGAGAAAGTTAGGTCTACTGTCATTCTCTTGGAAATGGGAATTTGCTCAGACCCACCAAGGCTGTACAGAACAGGCAACCAAGGGAAGCCATCAGAAGAACGTGTTTGTCTTTGTTTCCTTCTGGGGTCTTGGTCAGAAAGCTGTCTCCCTCTCAGCTTCACATTTCCTTCAGGGTTTCTCCTGAATTCCAACCATAATAATCTAAGCAAAGACAACAAGAAGGACAGGTGTGATGATATCTCTTGATACCTTGGCAGCCATTCTGGACCCTCTTGCTATCCAGAGAAGCCATGTAGCAATTCAAACATATTTAACCATCCAGGACTTCTCCATTCTGCAGAGTGACAGGGCAACCATGGTTAGTATTCATGGAATAGAAATGGGGTGTGGGGTTCTCCTATCTTGATTGGCAAGTATTTCTCCCATGCTCCTTCTCAGTTCTCTGTGGTAAGTGAATCTGTGGTTCCAAGCCAAGTGAGCCAGTGGAGAGGGCAATATTAATTTATTTGCACAAATGTGTGTCAGCAGTTCTTTAAAAAACAAACCCATTCTTATCATGTGAAGAAAATATTAATTCTTCACTTTGGAGAGATTGGGCCATGAGGCTGTGGCATAACATTTTACTGTTGAGAAAGGCTTCAGGACAATTCTTATTCAACTTTCTCATTTAAAAATGGAGCAAATTAAGACCCAGAGGAGTGGAAATTATTTAGCCAATACTACAGAGCTAGTTAATGGCAAGAACTATATGTACCATTCTTTAAAAACAGCGAGTTAAAAAAACTTATGAAGCTTCTATTGGGTGTCAAATACCAAAGCTTATGCTGGGAGTCAAATGCACCGGGTTGAGGAGGCACCAAGTGGCTGTCTTCTGGGAAGGCGCGATGCACCGTGAATAGCTAACTAAACATTTTAGAGCGTGTGCTCCATTTGAAGCCCTCCAAAGGTACTGGGGGATACTAAGAAGCAGATATAATGAGGTCACCCTTGGGTATTTGGGGGAAGTCTTTACAGAGGAGGGGATATTTATGTTGAAACTTAGAAGATGAATCAGATTTTGAAATTCAGCAAAGAAAGAAATAAGAAGGGTAAAGAAGTCACCCCCACAAAATACACAACCTGCATGAAGGCAGAGAGAGAGAGACAGGAGTGGAATTTTTCAGGGGAAGGTGCCAGTGAATCTGAGCAGCTGCACAGGGGAGCTGGAATGAACTCCAGGGAAGAAATGATGTGTGAGCCATGGGTTTGGAAACTAAGCCCAGAAGGTAAGGAAGGAGAGAAGGGCATGAAAAAGATTGAATTCCCAGAGCAGATTTGACCTCTAAGCAGTAATTTAAACAGCAAAGATTAGAGCCTCTTCACTACAAAAATCTCTCTTTGAACCTCTGCCCAGCTCCCTTTTTAGCCTGATGCTTAAAATTCACTGTTCAGGACTCATTGCTTTGGGTATTGAAGATGTCTTTGCCTTAAGTAAGCCCTATTCAAATGTAATGCCTCAGCGTAAGATAAGTATAATCCATCAGGTGATACCTCCCGAAATTTGTTGACACCTAGAAGACAGCTAGCTGAAAACAAGATCTGGAGTAAAGAAAACAGAGCATGTAGGGGGAGGGACACGGGTGCCAAGAGAGAGGCAAAGGTGCTGAAGGGAGGTTTCAGAATTGTTCCTGTGGCTGGCCCTGCCTGAGAATGGTATGTGTGGGCCAGATAGGGGATCAGGAGGAACTTTTTCTAGCTTAGACACTGATGGGTGTGTCCATGCCCCAGGTCTGAAGACCACAGTGTTGTAAACAGGGAAGTGTCCCTTCAGCCAAGGGCCTCAGGGAAGGAAAGGGAAGCTTTTGAATATGTCCAGTTTATTTGGTTTGAAAGGGGAGAAAGAGGGAGTGCTTGCTCGCACGACTCTAGTTTCTCTTCTGTTTACACGGAAAGATGATGACTCTAACCCGATTTGGATATTCTTAGTGCTGTTAGGAAACTGCTTGTACATACTGCAAACTGATACAGGCTTTACATTACACTTGCTTCAGTCATCTCCAGATATGCATCACACTGATCTCCAAATTTGGATGATACTGCCTTCTCATTCTATAAAAACAAAAATGTCACAGTTACTAAGTGACAGAGCAAAGCTCTGAAGCCATTTCTGTTATTTAACCTTGAGTAATATCTGTCAATGGTAGCCAGCTCCTAAGATGGCCTCAATAGTCATGCCCTTGTTAGTGTCCCCTCCCACATGAATAGGGCTGACTTGTGTAAACAATAAGATATTGTAGAAAGGATGGAGTGTGACTTCTGAGGCTGCGTCATAAAAGACAGTGTGATTTCAGTTTGTGTGCTTGGATCATTGGCACTGTGAGAAGCAAGTTGTTACGTCATGAGGATTTAGGCAGCCTATGGAAAGACCAATGTGGTGAAGACCTGACCTGCCAATAGCCATTTGAGTGAGTCATCTCAGAAGCCAATCCTCTGGCTCTATCAAGTTTTCAAGTGACCGCACTCCCAGCAGATAGCTTGACTGCAACCTCATGAGAAACCTTTAGCCTGTCTCTAATTTCTGACCCTAAAATATATGGATAATAAGTGTTTATTGTTTCAAGCTTCTAACTTTGAGGGTAATTTGTTACATAGCAGCAGACAGCTAATATACTGTCTAATACAGTGAAATTTGGAAGAAAATTTAGGAGAACTAAGAGCCAATATATATTACTTTAGACTATGGGAAGATATGGATTTCTCTAGACATGTCACAATCCTCAAAGATCTATCCAATGATCTAAAGGCCTGGAGGGGCTACCAAAATAATAGGGAAATGTCTCTATAGAGATTTATTCCTCACCAAAATGATAAATGGGCATAAAGAGAAACCTACTCAGACATACCTTGTAAGTTTGATATGCAAGGGAAACTATTGGAGGTATGGTGAGATGAAAAAGGAAGGGAAGCAATGATCACATGGAGAGTCTAGAGACTTAAGTGGCATTACTATGAACCTCAGTGACTTCTTGCTTTCCCAGAAAATGGAAATGAAGTGAAAACTGGAGGATGACTTCCTCCTATGGAGGTAACAAATTTAGTGAGAGCATGTTTAAATAGCATACCTGACTAAAACCATGAACTTTGTCAACCCATTTCTCCTACCCTTCAAGGTAATATTCCAGCTCACCTCCATCAAAGATTATCACTAAACAGAAGAGAACCACTACAGACCTCATGCATTGATTCTCATGGTGGGAAAGGGAAGAAGGACCACAAGCAAAGGCAGATGGTCAACACTGCTCCTAACTTTGGTAATAGCACCCACTTTTCTCTTGGCGAACTACCTCACTTTTCACATCATGTGACCTTTGGTATGATTACCAGTCATTCTGTCTTACTTTTTCTGCCAGAGGTATGTGATCCAAGTCCAGCCAATCAGAACAACCATTTATGAAGCCAGACTGATAGCTTCAAGGATGGGTGTGCAATTGAATCTGAGCCGATCAGAATCTTCCCAGGAACTTCTCTGTCGGTGCTATGATAAAAGATGTTATTTTCCTAACTGTGTTGCTAAGAAGTAGAATATGAGTCTTAAATTGGTAGCAGCTATCAGGACAACCAGTAGAGAGATTAACCAATAGATGGAGACTTGAAGAAATCAGCTGAGATCCTAAAACTACATTTCTCTTGGACTTTTCAGTTATGAGAATAAATAAACTTATTTTTAGACCAAGATAATTAGAGGTGAGTTTCTATCATTTACAACCAAGTAAATAAGAATATTTATTACATAAAGTAGAATAGTTCAAAAGATAGTCTCTTAGAGTTGTAGAAAGGTGAAAGATCTCATAGACTTTCTGAAAGAAAAAAAACTCAAAAAGAAGTAAGGAAGATTGAACAAAAGTTGGTGTGACGACTTAAAAGCTGAAAAGTGAAGTGTCAGAGCATAGAGAAGAAATGGAAGAGAAATTCAACTATTGCAAAGAAGAAATCCACATAAAGAAAATACAAAAAAGTAAAACAAAACAAAACAAAATTGGATTGAATGTTATCAGAGACATGGCTTAAGGGAATTATCATTTTCAAATTACAAGATATAATTTTTTTTAATGAAGAGATAGCAATAAAATGAAAGATATGGAAGGCAAAGGCAATCACAAATATATGTATGTACATATTATTTACTGTATGTATATACATAGATAGTTGGATAGTGCTCATGAATAATAGTAATAGCTAACATTTATATAGTGCTTGCTACATGTCAGGCATTTTCTAAGGCTTTTATTAACTCATTTACTCTTTATAAAAGCTATATGAAAGTAGGTCTCCATTTCATGAGTATTCATGAACTTTTGTGTCCCCCAAATTCATATGTAGAAGTCCTAACTCCCAGTGTGGCTGTATTTGGAAATGGGACCTCTAAGGGAGTAATTAAGGTTAAATGAGGTCATAAGAGTGAGGGCCTGATCCAATAGGATTAGTTCCTTATAAGAAGAGACATCCCACCACCACCACCACCCAGAGAGTTTACTCTCTCTGTCTTCCTCCACCATGTAAGCACAGAGTGAAAAGACAGCCATCTGCAAGCCAGGAAGATGATGCTCACCAGAAATCAATCATGCTGCACCCTCATCTCAGACTTCTAGTCTCCAGAACTATGAGTATTTTGTAATGTCTGAGTCTATGGTATTTTGTAATGGGAGCCCAAAAAGACTAACACAATAGGTGAAGAAAACAAACACAAAGAGATTAATAGTGTATCTGAGGTCACTGAGATTTGAAATCTACTTTCTGACTCCAGGGTCCAAGTTCTAAACTACTATGCTGTCCAGCCTCTCATATGTGATATAAAACAAATAGCCTTAAAATATTCAGAGATATAATAAAAGAAAATTTTACTGAAATGTTAGTAGTAATAGTAAAATACTATATGGCATTTACTATGTGTCAGGCTATACAAAATAGCATACTGTGTCAGCATGAAATCTAATAGAAAATGATCTGAATATATCTAACTCAGGATAAAGGATTTAAAAAAGAATCTTATGGCATCCAAGCAAATCATAAGTACAAGAAACAAATATCTGAGTGAATTCAAACTTCTTAATAACAACACTAATGAGAAACTATAATATAAATGATAAACCACTCATGTGAAAAATCCATACAAAAATAATTTTGCTTGTTGTATTTTTATGTTTACCTTAATTTGCATTTTGACCTAAGCATATTCATATGTTAATTCTTTGTCTCACTACTGTCTGTAGAATACAAATTATGTGAAAATCTCAACTATAAAAATACAATCTGTGATCTGGCTAAAGTACAAAAAGTAAATCATAATACTTTATAAATTATGAATGTATTTTATTACTTATTTAAACATTGAAACACATCGACAGGATCAAAAATAATTACATTCACTTATATGTGATATTTTCCAACTGTTAGTCATATAAAAAATGATTGTTTTACATGTTTTTCTATTTTGTTGTTATGAAGGAATATTTGTCAAAGTAGGAGGATAAAAATAATTTCATTTAACAGTTAGCTTTTATAACACTTAAATGTTTAGGCACAGGGTAAATAAGTTTCCATTTTATTGTTGCCACAAATCTCACAAAAGTTAAGGCCAAACTGAATAGCAGAAATAAAAATAATCATGAGATGGGGAGAAAGAAGAAAATGTGAATTTCCTTATAATCTACAATTTTTTTTCTACCAGCAGCTGTCATTTCACACACACAAAAATTGCATGTGTGTATATGTGTTTAGAGAAGACAAAGACTATCGGATTAGCTTCACTTACCAGGGCACAGTAATTATTTGGCAATTTGTTGAATTGGGGTACCCTGGCTTGATGATATCAGCCTATGTCATCTCATTCCACTTGAGATGATTTGCATCATCCTTGCTGATTTGCATAGCACCATATGCCATGCTGACTGAAACTTTGCACAGTGTGAAATAACTCCTTTTGACAGAATAACCATTATTACAGCAGGTAGGACAAACTGGGGGAAACTTAATCAAATTAAGGAAGCAGTAACTAGACAATTAGGTTTACCCCCCCCACCAAATGCTGGCACTAATCTGTTCAGGATATCTGGAGAACATTTGGTTGGGAATGGCTTGAGGGTCACTTAGAACATTACTGCTGTGTGACTATGGGACCTTTAAAGGGTTCTTACTCGTAAAATGTTTAGGTTTTACTGGTGGCATTAAGTCCTAATTTTTGCCATATTTTGAAAAATGAACATTTTAGTCCATGTATTAAAACCCAAAGGTATAGCCCCAGGACCAAGAATGCAACTACAAATTGCCTTTTCTGTTTAGCCTACTAGCCTCAAGCATTAGTTTAACAACCATGTGTTTAAATTCTAGTGTCAGAGGTTACTGTTCGAATATCTGACAGAAAAAAAGATACTCAAATGATCCTTCTTACCCTCCTCGCCACCTCCCTTCTGTGCTGTCACCATGCAGGCCATTTCCATAAGGTGCAGTGTGGATGCGATTTTACAGTGACCTCATAGACATTCCTGCTCCAGTGGGCTGGCCACAGGATGCTAGTAATCTCTTTGCATTCAGAAACCTCACCCTTTTCCTTAGTCAGCATGAGACGTTTGACTCCTAGACTCCATGGAAAATTGCTGCTTTCACCCCTCTTCAGTGTGTGCTCTTGAAAGGAGCTGAGCCCCCAGGCTGAGATGAAGTGTCTGAGATGTAAATTCACTGAGGCGATGACAGGGGTGCAAGAGGTCAGAGTCCTGCTGGCCAGCTCCTCTGGGAGTGAAGGAAGCTTCTGATCTTGAGGAGGCTGAGCAATTCTGAAGGAGGCCATGGAGGTGGGAATGTTCTTCATGTCTCTTTAAGTTAAAAAAAAAAACAAAACTCAAAATGTAATTGGTGGGTCTGATGTTTTTTTTTATAACCTGGGTCTTTAGAAACAGTCAGTTAAGGTTTTCCTGCTGAAGCATTTGACAAGACAAATCAATATCTCATTTATTAAAAATTAAGAACCCATAAGCTGCTGATACACAAGTGAGAAAGCAGGAAAGCTGTGTAACAATGAAGGCTTGGGGAGCTAGGGGGAAAAAACCATCACGCACATTTTGGTTTCAAATATACCACAAAGTTCAGGGTGTTGTCACGCCACCCTGAATGAATTAGCATAATCAAGTTTGCTCACTTTTTAGTTTATGAGCTGGAGACTACAACTGGACTTGATTTGTATTCTGTTTCTTCTAAATCACAGGCTCCAGCCCAGAAGGTAGAGGAGTTAAAGGAGAGACTTCCAGAGGCTGAGAGAGTAAGCAGAATGCAGACTGCTGGTTTATGTTAAACAGAACAGGAAACAGAAAACATGGCAGAGTGGAGACATTTCTTACTGAATTTTTCATTTGTGGGTTTTGAGTGAGTTTCTTCACGCAAGAAGTTCCCCACTACCAGAAAAATTTCCCTCTCCCTCCCTACACTGTAACTTTGAGAACAATGATGCATTGACATTCCACAAATGCTCTTGCCTGCCTGTTCCACAGCTAAATTGCTGATTGATTCATCATATCAGTACCTTCAGCCACGAGTTCTCAAACTTGTCTGTGCATTTGAATCACCTGGAGAGTTTTAGAAAACATTGACAGCCCCTAAAATTCTGGTGTAATTGGTACGGGGTGCAGGCTGGACACTGGGTTTGTAAACTCCCTCAGTGATTTTGCTGTGCAGCCGAGTTTGAGAATCACTACCAGTGTGGTTACGGCAATGGTTCTCCGAGTGTGGACCTTAGACCTACAGTATCGGAATCCCCCGGGAGCTTGTCAGTCTCCACCACATTAAGCCATTATCTCTAGGCTAAAACGGTCCCCCAACTGGTCTCCCTGCTACCAGGCTCTGCACTTCCCACAGAAGCTGAGTGGTCCTTTCATAAGCATTTCTCAGATTATTACCATAGCCCACCTCCCATTTCAAAACATTCAAATGGCTTTTAGGGAAAAATCCAAACAGGGTGTTGTGAACTTTGGCCTCTGCTTCCATCTCTGGCTCCACTTCTTCCTATTCATTCACCTCACTTCCTCTACTCCAGCCAGATGGGCTCACCCCATCTGCGGGCTTCCTGCTGCCTCTGCTCACCGTCCTGAACTCTCTCCCGTGGAGGTGGAAGAGCCTATCTTCTCCCACTCAAGCCTACACTCAAGGGTCTTGTCCTCTGGGATGCCTTCCCCTGACTGCACTATCCGAAGTGAGTTCTCTTCTCAACCTAAAGTACTACACTGTCTAGGCCTATCACTATCTGTATTATCTTGCTAATGTTTTTTTCCTTTGCACGTATCCCCACTAGAATATAACTTCTGGATAGGAATTACCTTGTCTATTTAGTTCCTATGTTGTAGGCCCTCCATAAATTGAAGAGAATGGTGGCAGAGATATGACCAATGCCATCTCTATTTCTGTGTTAACTTGTTTAGTTTTATATTATTCAAAAACAAAGAAAGTTGACGAAACTGGTTGTGTGGATTGGAAAATACTTGAACCATCAACCATAACCTCTGTGAGCTGGGGCACCAGGCGAGGCAGTGGAGATGGGTTAGAACTATCTGCCTCCACTCTGGGCACCGAGCTCAGGTACAGAACTCAAAGAGCATCCCTGCTGATAATGGATGGGTCATCAGTGTCATAGGAAAGGGAGGAAATGAGATTGAGTCAATAAAATAGCTGATTTGGCCAAGAAAAGGAAAATTTCTCTTCCTGGTTTCATCTTTCATTTGGGTATAGCTCACAAAATATCAGAGGCATGGCCCTGTGTAGAAGGCTGGTGTGAATACCCCATGTAGGGAGACTGACCCAGACGGGAAGTCTGAATTCCTAAACTGAGCACAGAACATTTGGCACGTGTCTCAAAACTGTGCTATGGATTGTCCAGCTACTAAAGTATGACAGAGAAACAGACCACCCAAGAAACACAGAGACTTTGGCGGCAGTGTCTGCCCTCCCTTCTTCATGATCTGTTCCCTCTGCCTCTCTCTCAGTGTTGGAAACAAAGGATTTTATTTTCATTTCCCTCCTCTGCATTTACCCACACCCATGGTTTTAAGGATGATTGACATTGATTCCTCTGTCTCCAACTAAGATCTCTTTCCTGAGCTTTTATCTCCATCTGCCAGATTGATATTGAAAAAATGAACAGCCTTATTGAGGTAAAACTGACATACAGTAAACTACATATATTTGATACATTTGAGATACATATATATATGTATACACACACACACATAATACATATACAGCCACAAATGATCACCACAATCAAGATAATGAGCATACATCACCTCCAAGAGCTTCCTTATGCTTCTTTGTAATTCCTTCTATCCTTCCTTCCTGTTCCCAGGCAAACAGTCTATAGTGATCTACTTTCACTGTAGATTACTTTGCATATCCCAGAATTTAGATAGAGAATCATTCATATATACTCTTGGCAGTCTGACTTCTTTCATTCAGTGTAATTATTTTGAGATTCATCTATGTTGTCCCACCATGTTGATTCATCTATGCATGTATCAGTTAATTCATTCTTTTTTACTTGTATAGTATTCCATTGTATGGATATACCACAGTTTATTTACCTGGTGGACATTTGGTTGTTTCTAGTTTATGGCTATTACAACAAAGCAGCTGTGAAAATTTTTATATGGTTTAATTTCTCTTGGATAAATACCTGCGTGGAATGTTTAACTTTTTAAGAAATTCTGAAGTTGCTTTCCAAAACAGTATACCAACTTAATGTCCACTAGGAGTGCATAAAAGTTCCAGTTGGTCCACATCCTAGTCAAAACTTTATAAGGTCACTTTTCTTAACTTTAAGCCATTCTAATAAGCAGACTTCCTTAGTTTAGAACATTTTTACATCTTACCTGAATCATTGCAGTCTCCTGCCCTCTGCTCCCTTCTTCCACACCTTGTCTGTATGCTACGCTTTAACACCCTATTCAGGGCTATTGATGTCTTCCCCCATTTCCTGCCACTCAAATAAACTAATCACTTTCTATTGAATTTGCCACTCCCTTCTCAGTAGGACATCCATATGTTATAAAAGATGTACCTGGTCAGTGCTCCTATTATTGCATCTATCATTTTATGCTCATAAAATAACACACTCACACAACTCAATAGCCAAAAAAGAAAAGATCTGATTTAAAAGTAGACAGAGGACTTGAATAAACATTTTTCCCAAAGACATACAAATGCCAAACAGATATATAAAAAGATGCTCAACATCATTAATCATCAGGGAAATGCAAATAAAAACCACAATGAGATATCACCTTATAGCTGTTAGGATGGCTATGATAAAAGAAGACAAACAATAACAGGTGTTGATGAGGATGTGGAGAAAAAGGAACCCTTGTTCCCTGTTGGTGGGAATGTAAATTGGTGCAGCCACTGTGGAAACAGTATGGATGTTTCTCAAAAAATTTTAAACCAAAATACCATATAATCCATCAATTCCACTTCTGGGTATGTATCTGAAGGAAATGAAATCACTGTCTTGAAGAGATATCTGTCATCCTATGTTCATTCATTGCAGCATTATTCACAATAACCAGGACATGGAAACAACCTTTGTCCATAGACAGATGAATGGATAAAGAAGATGTGATATATATATTTATACAATGGAATGTTATTGGCCATAAAAAAGAAGGAGCTCCTGCCATTTGTGACAACATGGATGGACCAGGAGGGCATTGTGATAAATGAAATAAGGCAGGCAGGCAAAGATAAACACTGTGTGATATTACTTACATGTGGAATCTAAAAAAAGACAAACTTAAAGATACAGAGTAAAATGATGGTTGCCAGGGGCTGGGGGTTGGGGGAAATGAGTTGAGGTTGATTAAAGGGTACAAACTTCCAGCTATGAGTAAGTTCTGGGCATCTAATGTAAAGCATGTTGATTATAGTTAACAATACTGTGCTGCATACATGGAAGTTCCTAAGAGAGTAGATCTTAAACATTTTCACCATACACAAAAAATGATAATTATGTGAGGTGAAGGATGTGATGATTAACCTTCTTATGGCAATTATTTTGTTCCATATGTGTATCAAATCATCATACTGTATACCTTAAACATATACAATGTTCCATGTCCATTATTTCTCAATAAAGTTGGGGAAAATTTAATGATTTGGGGTGTTCCATGTATTCAATATCTACACAATGACTCACAGTCTTTTCTTTCCCTTAGTTTTTATTTTCTTTTCAAAAGATGAATTAACTTTTCACCATGTTATCTGAGAGATTTAGTTTCTTAAAAGGGGTGGTTACACTGGTTATTAGTATTTTTCTTTCACATATACAACACATATGTATACAGACATCCATATTTGCAGTTTCTCAACAGGTCCTCTCTTATATGGGAATGTTTAATCAATAAGGTCATTTTTAATTTAAATAATTTATTCTCTTCTCAGTGCTTTAGTTACTGTCCATAAACAATACATCTAAATATTACAGGTATTTTTTACCTTCATGAAAAAGTCATGTTAAAAGAAGGAAGGAAAGAAAAGAAAATATTAAACACATTACCCCAATACACTGGAATTCACAACAGCTATTTTTAGAAGTTTCAACCTCATTAACAGAAGCTGAGATACACTACAATTGAAACTGAAGTTTAAAATAAGATCATCTCAATAGATGGAAGGTAGGTAATGAAGCAAGTATATTAAAAATGTTAACGGTACACTATTGTTGGATATATTGTTGTTCACAGTAAAATCCTTCCAAGTTTGTTGTATGCTTAACAATTTCAATGTTGGAGGCAAAAGGAGAAGATAATCAAATAGTTTCCCTTTCTTTATTAATTTCTCCTCTTCATGAAAGCACCATTTATAGAGAAATACAGTATTTGTATTTCTGAGAAATAAACTCAACGCAGGAACTAGCAAAAGATGATTACAAATGATGATTCCATTAAGAATTTCCATTCCTTTCAAGCTTCACGTTCACAATTTAAGCACTTACAACACAAGGGGGAAAAGGATCCTCTGGGTGCTCAGCCCCAGTTTCCAGCCTGAAACAGAATTATTTTGTGGACGCCCCAGGGGCCTCTACAAAAGCTTATAACCGGAGCTCGGGAGTACTTACTACTGCCTCTCCCTACTGGGACTGAAATACAAATTAAGTGGAGATGTAAGGTAGATGGAGTGGAATAAAGCAGATTAATTTGCATCACTCTTCCATCGTTTTCACCTGCCTTTTGCTAAGTCAGGTGTCAGTAACTAGCTAAGGTTTTAATTCTACTCAGTAAAAAATAAAATCGTATGTAGTATGCACATTTCCGGCTACACCTGCTAATAAGCCCTGGACAAGGAGAAATTCTATAGGCACCTCCAGGCTATGTTCAGATCTCCCATTAATTTTCACGACCGAGGCCCTGGTCCTTGTCTGACCTTTCTCACCAGTCTCCTTTCCACTACGTTCAGACCTTCTGAGGCTATCAAAAGTTAAGTAAGCATGGGATCAACCAGGCTCATCAGACAGGTTTCAACATTTCTCCTGCTAGCAATTGTAGGTTCAATTACTACATGCAAAGAAATACACTCAAAATATGGGAGCCCCATTCTCTGTCCTGCCAGGACATCCTGTTACACTTGGCTTTACTAATTGCCATGATTGCCATTTTAAAGTTTTTTAAGTTTAGAAGATGAAGATTAAACAGGAGAAAAAAGTAATTACTTACAAATTTTTCTTCTTTAGACTGTGAATGGAAGGAAATATTCAAGGATGGAAAGTACATGAATAATTATGGTACTTTAATCCTTACATTTCCTTTGTAATAATCATATTATCTCTTCCCCGAACTTCAAGTCCCAAAGCCTGTGCTGCAATTTAGGATATAAATCCAAAGTTCCCAATTAGTATTCTCCATTAGAGCCATCTCCTCATTTTCTCTTTCTCGCCCTCTGCTAAAATTCGTGTTCTTAGCTGGGATCTGTAGTTAACTCAGTACATTGCTCTAGCTCTGAGCCAGATGCCAAGAACACCTTTTCAATCTGCTACCCAGGGTGTTGGCATTGACGTCTCTGCTGAAGCATCAACATGATATTCAGTGATGCATAGTTCTTTCTACTCTAAGGGCAACATTTGACTATTTATAGAGCAGCAAGAGACAGCCTAGTCTTTACCTGCTGACAAAATGAATGTGGGTGAGATGCTTCTACATTCATGGCATTGATACTTGTGACCAGTGATCAGCTGAGTTTAGGTGCAGCTGACAGCAGGCAGGAGCTTACTGGGTCCTTCTCCAAGTGGCCTTTCCACTAGATTTGGGCATGAGGAGACCTTTTCTTAGTCAGCTAAAGGCAAGAAGGGTTCAGGAATTTGTTGTGTCAAAGTTACCATGTTCCATTTATCAGGGGAGCTTTAAATATTTTCTGAACCTCTCACATCAAGTTTTCCCAACCTGGAAAATGAGATAAAAATAGTAGCCGCCTTATATGGTGGTTATGGGATTAAACGAGATAATATATGCAAAGTGCTATGACATTGCCTGGCACTTAGTAAGTGCTTAATAAATAAATAAATATAAATAAAAAGTAGCCACTATTATAATGGTCATTTAAGTGACTGTAGAAGGAGATGTTCACAGGAATTTGTAAAGAAATGTTAAGGTAGCAACAACAGAAAAATCCATTTACTTGATTGAGGGGGAAATAATGAATGCAGAAATAAAAACTGGAGGGAGGAGCAGGGTGAGGTCTGCACAGAGGGGAGACTGACCTCAAATGAGCAGACGAGAGAAGTCGGTTTCAGAAAAGTTAAAATAATTCCTGTCCAAGGTGAGTCTGTCATTCTTAAACATTACAGCTGACTCACTTAGGAGCCTTTTCCGGTGTTTCATGGTCAAGAAATTCTCGCTTATATTCAAGATAAATCCTTCCAGTTGTCACATAAGCCCATTTTATGTCTTCACACAAGATAACACATGGGTAAAGGTTTAACAGACATGAAGAGCTCAGATGGAGCTTCAGAGATGTTGCAGAGGAAAAAGGACAAGTGACATCCATTTCTCAGTGACAGGGAGGAAAGGGTAGCATCCGATGGAGGCCTGTGATAGTGAGCATGAAAGACTAGGGGACAATGATATCCCTGACAAAGAGGGACAGGGGGGAGGTTGGTCTGCTAGATAAGGAGCTAGATTTATAAATAGAAGGTGGTGGCATTACCAGGGCATGGATAGTAAAATCAAAACGGTGTCAGAACAATAAAGCAGAGATTTTCTCTTCCTCTCTGTCCCCTCCTAAATAAGAAGGCAATTAGAAAGAGGGGAGAGGGGAGAATGGTGCAAACAATGAGAACTTTCAGCAATCTGTACATATCCTGGCAAGGTCTACTATTAAAAAATCTCCACAAAGAGCTATTACCAAGCCCTGCTTTTTGGTGTGTGTGGGAGTGGGGGCAGGGACGGTGGCTGGCTTTTCTCTCCCTGTCAGGTACTTTGGTGACAAAGTGGCACTTTTTATTTATTTATTTATTTTTGAGAGGGCATCTCTCGTATTATTGATCAAATGGTTGTTAACAACAATAAAATTCTGTATAGGGGACTCAATGCACAATCATTGATCAACCCCAAGCCTAATCTCAACAGTCTCCAATCTTCTGAAGCATAACGAACAAGTTCTTACATGGTGAACAAATTCTTACATAGTGAATAAGTTCTTACATGGTGAACAGTACGAGGGCAGTCATCACAGAAGCTTTCGGTTTTGATCACACATTATGAACTATAAACAATCAGGTCAAATATGAATATTCATTTGATTTTTATACTTGATTTATATGTGAATCCCACATTTCTCCCTTATTATTATTATTATTATTATTATTTTTTTTTAATAAAATGCTGAAGTGGTAGGTAGATGCAAGATAAAGGTAGAAAACATAGTTTAGTGCTGTAAGAGGGCAAATGTTGATGATCAGGTGTGTGCCTATAGACTAAGTATTAATCCAAGCTAGACAAGGGCAACAAAACATAAAGTGGCACTTTTTTTTGCACCAGTCTTCAATCAAGTGAGCAGCCCGAACCTCTCACAACAACCTCACATGTGCAGTCATTTTAGTTTTTGTGCGCCTGAGTTTCCCTATGGATTTTCTGCGACCCTGGTCTCTCATATTGAAAAAGTAATTAGATTTTCTTATGACTGGTTTTAACAGAAGACTAGCTAGATCATCCAAATTTTGGTTGCTTATTAATAGAACTGCGTTAACTGTAATTTCTCCATTGCAAGAAGTTATCTGATGTTTTATCAGACCTATTTTAACTTGCTGTGCATGTAGCACCTGGTCATCATTTTGCATAAAAAATAATAAAGAATAAAAGTCTGCCTTTGAAATACGTACTTTGATTTGGGAGATGGAAATATCTAGTTGTATGTCATTGCTAGGAAATTAAAATCCTAAAGAGGATTGTGTCCATGAAAAAGAAAGACTGTGAAAGAATGTGTTTTTTCTCTTGTTTCAGGCTTTCCCAGCATACTTGACTATTGTCACAAATTATGGATTTTTTTATATAACTATCTTATCTCCATAATCAAATTGATGGTAAATAACATGTTTTGTTTTGTTTTTTTATAAATAGTAGTTGTTAAAAAGAGGACTGTAAATGAAGGAATGAATAAGTGAATGAATCTATTCTAATTGAGAAAATAATTCAGTCCTCAATCTGTTCATGAGAAACATTAAAATATTATGTGTATTAATGCAAATTTATGGACACCATAAAGTTGCACTTTATATTTTAAAATATATCTGACCCTAATTTATTAATATGTTTAAGAATTTAATTCTTGCTTAACTACTTGTCCTACTACTGTCCACTAGTCACAATTATTTAACAACTTAAACTGACACTTAATAAGTATGTAAATGGAAAGCACCCTAATGTAATACAGGTATCTTTCTAAGTGCCAATTATATGCCTGAACATTCCCTTCAATTTGAATGTGTTAGTAAGAATCTAATTACACTGGTTTATAGCTGATGGAATTATGGAAGGAGAAGATTTCTCTCCTACATACTTATAGACCTCAGTAAGTGTTCCTTTGCAATCTGTTGCTATTCAATTACCAAGTAATAACTGTCTTAATGAATCTAATTGAGATGCTTATTTCAGACTCTGATCACACACAAAAAAGGAGGCTTCACTTGGAGAGCTTCCTCTGGATGGGGCCTAACTTGTTTATCTGGGAAGAAATGACTTCACAGTCTTCTCCTCTCCTCTGGTTTCCATTGTGGAAATTTTTGCAGGTTCAAGGGCATTCATTTCATCATTCATATACCATAAACTCAAGCCTCTCCACAAACTCTTGCTACTCAAGCCCATGCCTACATGAGCACTCAAGCAATCATCCGGCCTGCATTCTCCCCTTCACAAAGAGAATCCTTAGTGTAACTTTTCTCAATGAAGACAAAATAACAATAAAAATTAAAATACCAATAGCTTACAGGTAGAGGAGGCTTCCTGATGCCAGTGCTGCCTAAGAGGCTTTATGTATAGAAACTCGATTAATCTCCCCTAGAGGGATATATGCTGTTATTGTACTCATTTAGCAAATGAAGAAACCGATGATAGTTTGTTTTTTAGACAAGAGCAAATTTGCACAGCTTCTAGGATAGTAAATGGCCGAGATCTTGGTGCAACCCCAGGCCAACCAGCAAATCCTGACTAAACTCACAAATCAAGAGTTGAAATATGTTAAAGCTTAGCTGATGTAACCTATTCATACTTAGGGAATTGAGGGTTCAAGTTCACACATTAAAGGACAATGTCCTGAATCCCCCCGTTCTGTTTGCTGGGGACCTAAACCATGCTGCATTGTTTAACAATAAAAGATAGAAAACTCCAACAAAATCCCTTGAGTTAGATGTTCTGTGTAATATTCCCTCCTCCTTCTCTCTGCTTGTTTGGTACCTTTGTTTGGATCAGCAACTGGGTTTTAAAAGTCATCCGTTTCAAGGTGGTGATAGAATTTGTTTGAAAGAATATGTAAGAGGACAGTCCAAAACATACCATTGTGCTTATTTTCTTAAAGAAGAAATTTAAACTTTATTGGCACAAACATAAAAGTAAGATTGATTCAGGAAACAACAGACCACTGACAGTGCACAATTTCTAGGCAGATTCTGTGAGTTTGCCCCATTTAACACTTGGAGAACTGGCTTGGACCACAGAGCTGCTGGCACAGATGTGCTAAGCCCACAGCCTCACCGAAGGACAAGTTAGCTTCGGTCGGATATGGTCCTTTGCAGGCTGGGTCCTCACAGTCATGGTGGTGAACAGACACCGAGGTCCAGCTTTGGGACTGCATGGATTTTCTTCTCTTCTAAAAATGATGTGGTCAGGTGACTCTTCAGTGATTGCAAGGATTTCTGGTGGAACAATGTCTCTACAGAATTTACAAGAATCTTTAGATACAAAAAAAAACCACCGCTATCTGACAAGAATAAAAACACTATATAAGTTATCTAGGCCTCCCAAAGCACATCACCTTATGACTCAGAGATGTTCATCTCAGCAGTGATTGGTGTCACTGCTTCAGTTATGAACAGAGCCACTCAGACCTGTTCCGGTCCCTGTTCCGATATCTGTGTAGCATTCTTCTCATTTTACACTGTGGCGTTTTCCTCCAGACAGCCACACTGGTATATGCTAAGTCTGGTGGCTTTAAGACTCCTTTTGCATTCAATAAGGAACAGTTTTTAAGGGGCAAGTTATATTTATCCAGTTAACATAGTAACAAAATTATAGTGGCTTCTAACAGAGCAACAACTTCTTTTCTTTGGAAAGAAAAAGTACATAATAGGAGCAAACCATTTACCCTTTTGAGGAAACCCTGAGTCCCCCCAGCTAGCCAGTGGAATTGTTTTTGAGTTCCATTTATGTGCCAAGCACAGTGCCAGGTTCTCCAGCTCAGGGACTTACAGCCTGGAGAACTACAAACCCATAGTTTTTGGAAAGCTCCCAGGAATGTCCTTACAATGATGTCCATGGGAAATTCACAGTGGGGAACAGGGAACACACAGTGGAGAAATGAGAGCTGAACTTAATCCCATCTTTCCTAGACAGAAAAGCCCAGGACAAGGGTTCATATAGACACTCAGTGGTTTTATGCAGAGTGGTTCATGGAACAAAATTAAAGAATTGCCTAGAATTTTTAAGTCTAAAATTGACTTTTTTTTTGGCAGGGAAAATAACGACTATATGTATAGGAGGATCATATGAATTTGAAATCTTTTCATTTGAAATTTTAAAATATTTTAAATATGAAATTATGTAGGTGTATACTATAGTTACAAGCAGTAAATTGAGTAGAGTACATAGAAATCTTTTTCTACAAGGGAATAGATTATATAGTATTTATAGAACACACACTACATACGATACTCTGATATTTTTCAAGATAGTGGATTGTTTGGTTTTGAACTTCTACAAGGGTTATTTATTCAGTTATGAGTATTTTTATTTTGATGTTGCTTTAAGGTGCAGAGGGTCAGCAACTTTTGCAGTGTTTGCATTCTTTGTAAGTTACAATAGGACCCCAATCTTAAAGGCCATCAGAAAGGGAGCCATCAGGCTTTGCACAAGCCGCAGGCATGCTGCTCCTTTATTAACCCTTTGTTAACTGTTGACAAGCAGCTCTTACTTGGAGCATCAGCCCCGAGAATTTCACTTTGTCTCTTCCCATTCTCTGTCTCTCTCTCTCCTCCTACTTCCTTCTCAGCTCTTTACTTTACCTCTTAAAATATCAAAATCAGTCTGAGACTCCCTATTTTGAATCCGCAGAGTTATATGGATAGAGTACAATGATCTAAACTCTGGGTCTGAAGAGCTTGATGCAAATGGAAAGGAAATAATCCCAGGCTATTATGGGAGACCCACAGTGTGAAGGGAGGCTTACAGGACTGAAGGAGAGTTTCTGTAGTTCATTTAACACATGCTTACTGAGTAGCAGTATGTTCTAGAGGGTAAAGCTGTGGATGAGATGAAGTCGTGCCTCCGTGGAGCACACATTCTCGTTGGATGAAACAAGTACATAATATGCCAACAAATAAGACAGTATCTGACAGCAAATACATGTTATGCAGGAGATAAAAGGTGATAGTAGAGCTTGGGAGGAAGGGCTGTTTTAAGTAGGGAAAGCCTCCTATAAGAAGGTAACATTTGAATTGAGACCTTGCAAACTGTGCAACTTCAGATAAATTGCTTAACCTTACTGAATCTCTGGAGGGTAAAATTAGGTTAAAAGCACCCAGTTCTCAGTTTATTGTAAGGACAAAGGAGAAGAAATGTTGCTAGAGGGTAGATATGCTAAGCCTAGATGTCCCCAGCTCTAACTCAGTCCTGTTCTGGGGATCACTTGACAGGAGGGGAACTGATGGGGAAAATAAACAAAATGACCCCAGAGCAAAGACTACTTACTTTTTTATCCCCTTAACTCAGTTCTCCTGCTTCTGTCCCCATTTTCCAAGAACCAGAAGTAGGAAATATGGGAACACAGAAGGGAGATAGATTTTAGAGAACATTAGCTTGTCCTTTGCCCTTGAGTTGGCAACTACCTGTTTCAGGGGAAAACGGACTCACTTCACGACCTTAGCTGTGTGCACAGCCCGGCTTATACTTCAGTCAGACCCTTCCTCACCGGCAGCAGGACAGCCCTGCTTTTCGGTGTGCTGCACGATAGCCCAGGCTGGAGGCTCTTCCCCTGCACGGACAGTGCTACCTAAGGAACGATGGGTAAGCTGTCCTGCACCTTTTTGTGTTTTTTTGTTTGTTTGTTTCTTAATTCATCACTGAAACCCAGTTAAAGTGGGAAATTTAAGCTTATGCATCCCCGCTGGGTTCTTGAGGTGCTTTCATACTGCTCGGAAGTAGGCACTCATTAAATGTACGTTGAATGAATGAATGTTTGCAAAAGGGTATCTGGATTGGACAACAATCATAATTATCATGCTGTGGGCACTCTAATTGCCATTTATTATCTTTCTTCCTCCCTCCAGTAAGCCTTGGCTCCAATGGGAGGAGAAACAATACTTTGTCTTTGAATATAAAGACTAGAAGACCATATATGGTTCATAATAGGCCCTCAGCACATACTCATTTGAATAAATGGATAACTGAGTTACCAAATGAACAATTCTGGCTTCCAACCACGATTTAGGGAAATGATGGTAGATAAGGAGGTCCCCTTATGGAGACCACTTTGGGAAGGACCTTGTACACAAGGTTAAGGAGGTTGGGCTTTATTACTTATTATTTTTGCTATAGGGAATGACTGAAGCTTTTAAGCAATCAGGGAGTACTTTAGTGACCCAGGCTGTTTTAGAAAGATCATTCTGGTGGTTATGTAGCAGATCAATTGTTGTGGTATAAACTCTGATGTACATCGAAGCTATTGCTGCTTTCAAAAAGTGACAATGGGAACATCAGTGAACAAAAGACTCTTGAGTCCAAACATAGATGTGGCTGCCGTAGCTCTATAGTCTATTAATGGAAATAAATAGATTTACCCACCTTACCCAGGATAAGGGTGTTTATAGGGTTGGAAGACAGTGTGTCCCCACAAAACTAGTCCAAACTAAACATGTTCAATTATTTATCATTTCAGTAAAGTGTAAAGTCACAAAGAACTCCTAGATCCTTAATGGCAAACAAGTCCATCCTCAAACTGAGAAAGAAAAACGCTCCCCTTTGCACTTTTTAACACCACTTTGATTCTTGAGGGCCTTTAAAGTACTGGACATCAAATTGCATGATTTTGTAGCCACTCTCAGATTTGAAAGGTCAGACTTGTTTGTTTTTGCCATCTGAGCAGCTGGCACCTGATGGTCACACTTTAACATACAGTTTTGGTCAACCACTTGGGACTTTCTCAGTCAGGGCTATCGCTAAGTATAACTCACATCCATCTACTTGTGCTTTTTGCACCTCTAAAACCATCAGAACACCTCTTTGTTAATGTTGCATCATAAATAATGATCACGCATGATGACATTGTATATATGGCTATGAATTTTTTACAGCTCTTTCCATCAAGCAGTGGAATCTGTTTCCCCTGCTCCCTGAGCCTGGGCTGGCCTTGTGACTTGCTTTGACCAAAAGGAAATGTCAGATGTGATTTTGTGTGATTTCCAAGCCTCTATTTAAAGAGAGAGGTCTTTGAGCTTTCACTCTCACTGTCTTAGAGCACCTTGCACATTGAAGCAAGCTGAGGTTAGCCTCTTTGTGGATGAGAGAGCACATGGAGAGACAGAGAGAAAGAGAGAGAGAGACCAGGTAATAGAAATCCAGCCATTCCAGATACTCTGAGGCCCAAGAATGTGAGGCCAGAAGCAGCCACCTCACAGCCAGCTCAACCAACTGTCTGACTGACAGCAAATGCAAGAGGAAGCCCAGCCAGCACCCTGTGGAGCAGGGTGAGTGGTCCCAGCTGAGCCTGGCCCACAGTGCCAGCCCACAGAACTATCAGAAAATAAATGTATTTTTTCGTTGTTGTCAGCCATTGTATTTAGGGGTATTGGTGTAGATAGAAATCTAAAGATGTTGCCACACCCAAAGGTTCCCATTCCCTTGTTATTCAGTCAAATACTGAAGTAGGTATTTGTGTGAAAAGAGCTTTCAAATACAATTAAAGCCCCCAAGTCAGCTGACTTTGTGATATGGCTGACACGATTATTTAAAATGCTGAAGTGAGTACTTTCAAAGTGGCAAGTTTTTGTCTAGCTTTTTGCAGAAGGGATTCATAGAGATTCAAAGAATGAGGGTTTGTTGTACCCTTGTGTTTTGCCAGTGGGTTTCAGTCCCGGGCAAGTTCACTGTGGATTCAGTGTGACCAAAGAAATGACAGTAGAACGTTCTTGGGGTGAAAGGGTTTATTACCTGGTTTGTTCTCCCGGAAGTAGGTTGAGCACTAGTGTCTCTGCCTCCACCCAGAGCCCTGGGCTGAGCTCTTTATATAGTGACTCAGTCAATAAGAGCTTATTGCCTGTGGTTGTGGAAGCAGTAGCCTAGCAACAGACCAGTTACATCATCAGGTGGTTTAGGTTCACTGAGGATCCTGGCCATAGGAACCCCAACTTCCCCACACCTTGCTGGCTTAAAGATAAAGGGACGACATGACAAGGAATACTGGCAGCCTCCAGAAGCTAAGAGTGGCCCCAGCTGACAACTGGCAAGGGAGCTGGGACCTCAGTGATACAATGGCAAGCAGTAGCATTCTACCAAGAGCCTAAAAGAGCTGGAAGCACGTTCTTTCCAAGAGCCTCCAGATAAGAACCTAGTTTGGCCAAAACCCTGATTTCAGCCTTATGAGACCCTGAGCAGAGAACGCAGGACAGCTTGCCCACATCTCTCTGCCCTACAGAACTGTGTGCTAATAAGCCTCTACGTTTGTGCTAATTTGTTATGTAGTAATAGAAAACTAATGCAAGTAGTTTATTTCATACACATGGTTGATGAATACACCAGTATTTTTACAACCCACAGGAAAGACACGACATCAGAGCAGGGGACTCCAGTGCCCGCTGCCCGTCAGAACCTGTGGGGAGCACTTCAAAAATACCGGTGCCTGGGCCCACCCCGGAGACATGATTTAATTGATTTGATTGTTCTGGTATGCGGCCTAGGCATCCATATTTTTGAAAAGCTCCCCAGGTGATTCTGATACCCAGTTAGAATTGGAAACCACTAATGCAGAACAAATTATATATGGGCAGATAGATGAGAAATGGAGGAACACTCCCACCTCATACTCTGTTATGAGGTAACCACCTTAAAAGCATCTTGGTGACTAATCCTTTAGCACAATGCCAATGTGTGGGGTTCTTCCCCACGCCAAGTAATTCACAGACATCAGCTGGGTGTCCTAACATTCAACTCAGTGCTGACACCATGTGCCTGGAGACAGCCTCAGATTCCACAGGTTAAGGGCTCTCAGTCTTACAGGCCTACCTCCCACTGCAGATGCCAATCTCAAGTTCAACTTGTTACGTGTGCTTCTGACAACTTGTTATAGATTGGCAGTTCCAAAGATCCCCAATCTAAGCTCTATTAATTTGCTAGAGCTGCTCACAGAACTCAACATTTTGCTTACTAGATTACCGGTTTTTATAAAAGGATATTACTCAGGAACAGCCAGGTGGAAGAGAGGCATAGGGTAAGGTGCGTGGGGAGGGCCACGGTGCTCGCATAACCTCTCCAGGTGCGCCGCGCCCACAATCTCCAGGTGTTCATCAACCTAGCAGCTCTTTGAACCCCATTCTTTTGTTTTTTTATGGAGGCTTTGTTATCGATGCATGACTGATTAAATCACTGGCTACTAGTGAGCGATCCAACCTGCAGCCCCTCTCCCCTACCCAGAAATCAGGAGGTGGAACTGAAAGATCCAACCCTCTAATCATTGTTGACCCCACTGACAGCCAAACCCCATCTCTAAGTTACATAGAGGCTTCAAAAAAGCCACCTCATCAACAGCACAAAATATCACACACCTTTTCAATCTTTCTCTTCACAGGAAATTCCAAGGGTTCTAAAACCTGAAGAGCTCTGAGCCAGGAACTAGATAAAGACCAAATATCTATTTCTTATTATAAATCACAATGTCACAGTGACTCTCTCAGTTGGGGTGTGTCTTGCCAGTGGGCTTCAGCCCCAGGCAAGTTCACTCTTGATTCGGTGAGACTGAGAAATGACAACGGAACATTCTTGGGGTGAAAGGGTTTACACCCAACTTTATTCTCACAGTGGCAGGTCAAGTGCTAGAAGCCATCTGCCTCAGGACAAGCCTGTGTGCAGCAAGCCAGTCTCTGCCTCTGGGCCTCTCTGCCCCCACAGCCATCCCAGTCCCTGTCCTCAGGGCTGCCACCACTCCAACCTCTGCTCTCCTACAGCCGTGCAGCCCGGAGCACTGGGCAGAGGTCTTTATAGAGTCAGTAATAATGTATTGCCCACATGTGTGCAGTGGGCAAGTGGACCAGGGCATGTAAGAATCCTGGCCACAGGAACTGTCGTTTTCTCTACAGGGTGCTTTCAGCTGGAAGGAATGCTATGCAGGCAGCAATGGGAAAATAGAACATTTCTCTCTCCCTTGATAGGAGATCTGGATATGGGGGGCTTCACAGTTGGTTTGTTCAGCAGCTCTGCACAGCCCTCAAGGGCCTGACGCTTCCCTGTCTCTTCGCTCTGCCATCTTCAGCGTGTGGGCACTTCTCCCAGTCTGCCGTCATGTTGCCAGGATGGCACCTGCTGGTCCATGCACCATATGCCCTGCTGTCATCCAAAGGCAGCAAGTTTCTCCTCATCTATTCTCTATTAGGGAAGGAAACCTTCCTGAAGCCTCCCCAGACTTTCAGTCAGGTACTTCTGTGCAGAATCAGGTTACATTCCTATTTCTTCACTGTAAGAGAGACTGGAAGAGAAGTCTTTGGTATTTTCAGCCTCTCTCGTGGGTGAGCTCTTGCAGCAAGTTAGGAGAAAGGGAAGGTGGGTGAATGGATGCTAGGTAGGCTACCGACCCTGCTGTTCCCTCACACATCTCCTTATGCTAACATAAGTACTTTTTTGTATGTATATTTACGAACACACATGAATGGGATGTTATCACAGATGCTCTTTACTTTGATCATTCTCCCTCCCACATTGTATTATTGTCATTACAGTTTTGACTCACTGTACTTTATTCCAGTAACAAATGCTTATACCTGATGGTTATCCTTCAGTCATTTTCTCAATGCTTTCATAAAGCATACAAACTACATATAATTATGTGATGTAGGGAGAGGTCTCATTTATTTACCAAAATAGGATCATGTAGCATATTATGGCCACATTTTCAAGTTAAGTTGTCTTGCCAATGGGTTTCAGCCCCAGGCAAGTCTGCTATGGATTCAATGTGACCAAAGAAAATGACAGGAAAATGTTCTTGGGGTGAAAGAGTTATAGCCAACTTTATTTCCAGGTGGCAGGTCAGTCACTAAAATCCCATTCACTCAGAGCGAGTCTGCATGCAGCAAGCCGGTCTCTGCCTCTGGGTCTCTCTGCACAGCCGTCCCACACAGCCATCCTCTGGGCCTCTCTGCACAGTCATCCCACACAGCTGTCCTCTGGGCCTCTGTCCTCAGCACTGCCACCACTCCAGCCTCTGCTCTGCTCTCCTGCAGCCTTGCAGCCCTGCCACCGTGTTGCGCCCAGAGCGCTGGGCGGAGCTCTTTTTATAGAGTCAACAGCCATGTATTGCCCACAGGTGTGCAGTGAGCTAGTCAACCAGGGCCAGGTGAGAATCCTGGCCACAGAACTCTCGTTTTATCCACACAAGTATATACAATCACTTAGTATCTTACTAATCCCTAAATATTATCTATTAACGCCCAACTTTTCTGTTTTCTCTCCTGTTCGACACTTATTTCCACTTCCTTCAAGTTTATGAAAGAGCCCAATTAAGACTGACTAACAGAACTCTCCAGCCTCACCCACACTTTGTTGTTTGGGATGTCAGGGCAACAATTCTCTAAAAGTGTTCTCTAAGTACTTCTCTATCTTTCAACTAGTTGCTTGCACTTTGAGAAGCTTTCTGGGTCTCCCATACCCCCATTTAGCTTTTAGGATCTTTTACTCCTTTCTTACTTTCTTGGTGAAAGTCTGTAATTAACTTTGTCCCTCCTAATCTTCTGGAAGCTGCATTCTCTCCTAAGGGAAGGTAAGACCTGGGGGTGATGTTTTGCATTTCCCAAAATGTCACATCTCCCCATGACTTTTGCTACCCGAGTGGTAGAAGTCCCCTGTTGCAGGCTGGAGAGGAGTTGATTCTTTTCCATGTTCATTCCACCCAACACTGAAGGGAGTTTCTTCCCAAAGCTCTAACATTCAACACTTCTGCCAAGGATTTTTGTTTTGTTCTGCGTTGTTTGTTTTTAGGAGCCATGGTTTTTCTGCTGTTTTTAATCAGAGGTGAACAAAACCAACAGTTGTTAGACAAATTTACATAGGGATTACCTTACAGATTTCTGTCAAATGTAGTTAACCTGAATCTTTCATGTATTTCTTCTAAGCATCTTCCTGAATATATTGGTGTCTGAGTAAGAAAGAAGAAAAGAAGCTAAAGATCTCATTGCTGGAAAAGACACAGAACCATTCAAAAAAGAAAACAATAAAATTGTGATCCTGGCCACCTTCAATTCAGGCACAAGGCAATAACCTGGCCAGACCAGGCCTGAACAGAGCAGCAGGGGTTGGAGCCAGTGTGTCCTCAGTGTGCTGGAGATTTAGAGATTAAAATTATTCAATTATTCAACTGGAATGATTTCATATGTAAAGATGAGAGAATTACTCTCCCCTTAGAGATATCCCTTCATTCCCTGGCAGGAGGTGACCAATCGAAAACCAAGAGACAGAAGTCGAGTTACATGACTAATTAAAAATTTTTCAGCAATTTTCTCTATTGTAGCTTCATTTCTCTCTTTTGTGCCCTAAGCTTATCTTCAGGGAACAGGACCATCCCCTTGAATTGTCTTGGTTGGTGGCAGTCAGTGTGAGAACCATGGGGACACTGGTAAGAAGACGCGATGATCTACAGCTCAGCCCCTAAATGCCAGCTTAGAGGTGGAATTCCATTTTGGCTGGTGCACTGGCTAGGATTATCCAAAAATATCTTTCACACTTTAAGGTGGCCTGCAGCTACAATAAAAGGAAGGGTAGTCACTTCGTCAAAGGAAAACTTGTTAAACTGAGAAAATTCACTTTTTGAAAAAGTGGGGGGAGGGAAGAGAATGTAAGAGTATTTGGAGAAGGGGGTGTGGCTTTCCTGACAGCAGTGACTGACATGCTGTCACCTAGGAAAGGATTTGCCTTACTAATCATTTCATATTTTTTACCAGTTATCATTACCAAAACAATCTCATTGCCCTCACAGCTATCTGCTCTCTAGTCATCTGCTTCCTTCCTGTCCCTCATTCTGGAATCCAGAGAAAGGAGACAAGAGGAGGAAATGGGGCTCTACAGTTTTCTGTGCCCTTGCCCTTGGAGACATGGAGAAGACTGAGGCTGGTGCAGCTTCTCTGTTCTGACTCTCTCCTGCTCTGGACTCTCAGCCTGTTTGGCTGCTGTGGAGGGCTGCTCTGCCTGTCGTAGTTCTGTCCCTCAGAAGCCTCTTTCCTGTTTTTTGATGTTTTTGCCATTTCCATTTTCTACCAGTTCGGTCCAGTGTCACCAGCTAAAAAAGAAATACTCTGTATAGACATTTCCGATTGACATCAGATTGATCATGATCACGGACTCTCCCTTTTAACTCTATCAGATCTTCCGGGAGTTTGTTTTTGGTGGTGAACGGACTTCATCTTTCCTTGAGACCAGATAACTAAGTAAAGTTAGGGGATATTTCCAGTAAATATTTTTTCTTTTTTTGAATCAAACCTAGAGAGACTTTTCCAAAATTGATGTTTGAATGAAGCACATTGCAAAATGATATATTAGTTTTAATGATTATAACCAGTTTTTAATATTTTTGTATGTTTCTTTCTAGACTCCTATACAGGTATACTGACATTAAAAATAATTTGAATTCTATTGCTTTCTTCAGTTGAGGGTTTTGCTATTTTCATTAAGTAGATTTATGATAAATATTTATGTAAATTAAGCAAACATTAAGAGTTCAACTGTTTCCACCTCTCTGGAGGCAGGTTGCCTAGGCAATTGGAAATAATGGCTAGTCAGTACCTATTCAGGGGAAGCAGCCTTACCTTGAGCGGTCTGAAGAGGCTGTCAAGTCAGGCTGAATATTAGGTTTTGATGTCAGTTTTCTGAGTTTCCACAGGTACCTCTAGAATGCCTGGGCCAGGGAATGGTCCTGTCTCTCACCCTGTGATGTCACTCAACTTTGGAGCTTAACTCAAATCCCACTAACACCCGAGTCTGTCAAATTTGCAAAATTCCTCCCAGGGTTCCATTTCCTTTTTACACTTCCTGAAGCTGTTCTCCAAGCCCATGGAATGCTCCTTTACAGATGTTTCAAGAGTTTTATAATCTTTATATTTCAGAGCATAATTTGCAAATGCTATGAAGGGGTATATGCTTCTGCTATGCCTATTAGCATTAGTATTTGCATTAACAGTTGCAAATGTCTGACCAGGCCCTGCCATCTGACTTAGGATAAAACTCTGGAGCAGTCATTGAATTTGCTCCTTCAATAGACAATTTTCTATATGCTTACTCTATGCCTCACAGAAGGTGAGGCAGCTCAAATCATCAAGAAACATTCTCCTTTGAGATAAAGTCTGACTCCTAAAGCTCCCTCAACCATAGGAAGCAGGTGGAAGAATTACAACTGTTTTTAACTCCCAATATGTAACCCCAGCTCAATGTGAAGGAATTCTAAACTAAGAACTAAAGCAAATTCTCCCCTGAGACTCTCTGACAGTCCACAGATGTAGATCTGGCAGGATGCCCAGAAACTTAGATGGGTATAATTTGGACACATCAGGTTTGTTTCTTTTAATATCTCTGAATTCATCCTCTTTGGTTGCTTTCAGCCTACTTCACATCAACTCAATCCAAGGATTTTTTTCCCAAAATAATTGATTTGGCATGTTCATTACAATGGCCCAGCATGTGACTGATTCACTGAATGTTTCATTTTTTTCACTGGATATTTGGCATGGACTCCTGGATACTGTAATTAGTCTACCTTTTTTGTTTTTCCTCATTATACGTGGAGTGCTGGAGAGAGGCCATCTTTTCTGATCGAGTACTGATAGAGTGAGTTTTCACAGGGCATGAGTGTGAGAATATTTGAATTAGCTGTTTTGTGAATTGGCTGTCATCTATGTTTCCATAGTTGTGACAGCCCCGCTGACCTCAATTTCTGTATCTTGAAAATGGGAATGACAAATTTTATTCCTTTCCAACAAAAAGCATGTTGGTGATTAACTGAATAGGGCTCAAAAGTGCCAGTAAAGCCTAAGAAACCTGTCCACCCAAGCCAAGTGCTGGACCTCTCTCAGGTACCAAAGGATGGGCTTGTTATCATAGTTTCTAAATAAGAAAAAAAACAAACCCAAACCCTCAAACTAGATCTGTAACTGATTGGGTGATCAATTGTGAGCCCAGCTCTCTATGGGTAGATATACAAAGCATATCTACAAGGTTAGATATACAAAATGTATAAGGCATGTCTCATCTTTTAACTGGAAACAAATATCCCTTGGAATTGCTACACTGAGAGCTGCAGCCTGACCTCTGGTAGCTGTGGCAGCAGCTGGTGGCTTTCTAGACCAGCACAGCCCAATGTAGCACCTCAGGGGCACTGGATACATTCCGAGTGCTCAGAAGCCAAATATTGTATCAAGTGGCTACCATATTGGACAGCACAGATCCAGAACCTCTCCACCAACACAGGAAGTTCCAACTAGTCAGGGCTGCTTGCACTGACACATCTTCTCTCTCACAACCACTCTAAGTGGCCTTAAGTCAGTCTTTACAGTAGAACAGATGAGTCCATCTCACACGAACAAAGAACAGTCCCAAGTGACAGTGGAGAAGTAATGAATGCCATCTTTTTATACTCTCCTTCACCCAAACCCAGTGAAGAAGCTAAGATAAACCAAAGTGCATACTGCAAAGAGATTTATCAACCAGTGATCAACACTTAATTTTAAAAAGAATTATGTTATGAGGCAGGGTCTAGAAATATTCTGTTTTCCTTTATATGTGAATCCTAATTGATTCATGGTCTTAATGTCCAGGATTTGACCCCCCCTCACCCATCATCCCCTTACTCTTGATTCCTCCATAAATTACAGATGATTTTATTATAGGTCCATTTCCTCCTTGTTTATGGTATCACATCTATTTGATAAAGAATGCAACATGGCAGAGATTTTAAGTGTTTTAAACATTAAATATGCAGAAAGGGTAAACATCAAAATACAGACCAAAGCTAAATGGCTTAAAGTGCATTGTTTATCATAGGGCCTTATTTTATTGCTAATCTTACACATAGCTCTCATCTAATAGGGAACGGCCTCACACATCCATAAAAAGCCTACAAATCAAGCTATTAAAAGACTAATATTTAAGCATAGCATTCATAAAATAGGTAATGGAATTGTAGTTGACAGATGCCATAGAACTGTCAGAGAAATGGATGTCAAACCATCTCTTTCCAAAAATGAGAAAAGTGAAGTTGAGGTATAGTGTTACAAAGTTACCTGAGTAGCAGTTGGGATTACAACCCAGCTCCCAGACCTGGACCTAGGGCTGTTTTGGAGACCTTGTTCTCTGCCCTTCTCTGACAGGGAGGATGAAGGATGTGAGTTGGGAGAGGAGGGAAGAAAGTCGGCTTCTTAGGTTGCAGAAAGGCAAGTCCTCCTCGTATCTGGCCAGTATCTACACCATAGAAAGCCTACTACCTTTCACGGGAGGTCCTTGCTTTTTAGCCTGTAAAACATCGCAGGTGTTCCACCTGGCTTTAAAATTGCCATTTCTCAGACTCAAACACCAATCAATGGGATTGCTGAAACCAGAGTACTGGTTGCCTATCCTGGGTAATTCCTTTGCTTTTTGCCTTTACAATGTCTTCCTTATGAGACACTCCAAGTTTCCCAACCCTATTTCCCTCAAATGGCATCTGGGCATTTTTCTTGAGGACTCATAGACATGGTTTTAGAGGTCTGTAAATCCCCTAGAAAGGAAAATGAAATTTAGTTCTCAGTCTGTATAATTCATTAACTTATCAAAGATGTCAACAATCAAAAAAGGCTAAGGTCTACTGTAAAGAGAGAAGAGAAAGATGTACTTTTCAGAAGGAAAAGAAAATCACTGAGCACAGGAAAATTGGTATAATGACCATAAGGTATAGTAAACACCAATTTAATAGAAATAGGCAATGTAAATGAAAGAGAATACAATGCTTAAGAAGCCCAAGAAGAAACAAGATTGAAGATCCATTTCCCTTGTCTCTTCCTTCATCTGTCATAACCTAAGAGTTACAAATCAACTTCAGTGAGTCAGGGAGATGGGAGTCACCTTGCGCCCTCTTCTGCAGCACTGCAGGTGGGTCCAGGCTGACGCAGCTTTCCTGAAATGGTGAGGGAAGGTTTAGAAAGCTGAAGTCAAGCTCCATGACAGGAGGCAGTGCCTTGCTCCCTACACAGCTGTAGCAGTGGTTGCTGTAAAAAGGGGCAAAGAAGCCTTCTATCAATCTTTTTCCCTCAGGAAAGCACTCCTGCACACTCTTCCTCCTACCTCTAGACGAGAGCATGCCATCCTAGGAATGAAAAAGGCCCCCTGATACTGTGGAACTAATACTTGAAATGCAACATTCCTAGTTAGATGACATCGTGAAAGAAACCAAGGTCTAAGACGGGAACATGATGACTCAGCCTTCTGAAGAAATGCTGCAGGGGCCCTTGTATGAGAATGTGGCCATAGAGGAGGTGCAGGTGGGCTTTGGTGGGGAGCAGCAGCGAGAACCCAGAGTGCAGGGATTGCTGCAAGCACTCCTGTTGCCTCTCCCAGGATTGTCATGACACCCTCACCATCCACGGGAGCAATGACAGCAGCCGCCAAAGCCCTCCATGCCAACGGAAGAACCAAATGGAATTATGATTTTACCTTCCATTCCAATACTTGGGGAAGATATCTCTTAGTACATTCTATTCAGTTAAAACCATGGAATTGAAAAATTCCATATACCAAATAGCAAGAAATGTTCACAGGGAACTCTTTATCCTGATATAAATTTGGCTAAAATGACATTAAAATTTTCATGGTGGAATACAAACCATGAATTTTAAAAACATCTGTTGAACTAGATATGTGGACAAGGTGACCCCTGGTTATGTCTGCCTGAGGATTTGACTGTTGATGCGGCACAGTTCACAGTTTTCTCAATCATTTCTCAGTTTTTCAGGAGCTCTGCTCATCAATATCAGCCTTCCCAGAAGAGAAGGGTAGTATAAGCATGAACCAGGTGGCAAATATTCCAGATAAGAATATTTTGGTACATTTTAAGAGAAACTTTTCCTGGCATTGATTGCTTTAAAAATATTTTTACAAACATAATACAAAACCTCTTTGATGTCAAGAGGCAGGAGATAATGATTTGTATTTTTATTTTGACTTTACATGCGGTGTTAAAAACCCAAAGTACATATTATTTACACATCCACAATACAAGTTTACAAGATATCTATACATGTTAAAGTACTCTATAAAACAGTATAGAGCCACTTCACTTTAGGGTTACTTTTTATGCCGTACCATTAAAAAAGATACAATCTGTGTTTACCTTTGCACAAATGGATAAAGCATTTAAAAATTAAATTAACAGGATAGAGACTAGATCTTTAATGTTAGAAATTTCAACATAAATACTGATAGAACTCACATTACAAACTACAAGGCAGCACAATGTTACAAAATGTTATCCGGGTTCACATAAGAGTTACTGTTCCATTTTCCACACGCTGGGGTTAATATTGGTAAGGTGAATTCAAACACATTTGTCGGCGGTGGACTGAGTAGTGTTTGAGTAGTGTTTATTGTTGGTTGGTTTAATTTATTATTAATCTGTAATATTTTAGTTGCAAAGCTGAAGTGTTTCAAGAACAGAAGTTCTAGCTTTTGAGCTTCCAGAGATCTCAGGGAATCACATTCTTTATAAAACAATATTCTCAAAGGAAAAGAGTAACTGTATCAGTATTCTACATTCTGTATGAAAATGCTCTGTTCTTCTGTAACCCATCCTCCCCCAAGTGATATATATCATCAGTGTCATCACAAGAAATCAGTTGAACTTATTTGACTAAGTCAGGAGCGTTCCTCTGCCTGTGATACTTTCTAGATTAGGTTCAATAAACCGTGGTGTGGTATCCAGCATATTAATTGAAACAGTCATCAGGGTTGCACATAATTAACTAAGTGGCTTCTGCAAAACTATGAATAAATGACTCTATATGGTTTCTGCAGGTGTCATGTTACCTGGGTAACCTCATCTGACTTCATGTTTTCACTGTTTAATCCTTAGGGAAGCAGGAGTGGAATGTTTTCATGACAAAAGATGTAATGCTGCTATCAGGGTGGTTTGCTTTACAATTAATTGTTCTAGGTTGTTTTTATGGTTTTTAAAGTCTTTTCAGGTGCTGGCTGAAAAACTTTTACAACTGGCACTCAGTAAATGATGTGCTATACTGAAGACACTTGACATGTTTTAATACTTCTATCATTCTCATGAATAAGGCACAAAATGCACAGATTCAGGTAAACTCACATATAATATTTACAGTATATTGTCATTACCTGCATGACTTAGGAAAAAACTTTCATATAACACAATGTAGACAACATGATTGCACCATTGTTCAGTTTTCATAGACTGTTTTTGCTGAGCCAATTACAATTCCTTTCACATTTCCTACTTTTGTCTTCTTTTTTGTTCTGTTCTTGTTTTTTTCTATTTTAATGTTGGGGTAGGAGGAGTTAAAGGAAGAGAAATCTTACTTAATGGGAGAAGCTAAACACAATCAAAATAAAATCTTGTTAGTGTGTCTAAGGTTAAATAGAGTGATCCAGGCTTGGGCTCACAGTGGACAGGTAAATTTTACTGCTGAATACTGGTGGATAGATCAAGGATACCTCTTAACATCTCTATCTCCTTAAGCTGGCAAGGTTGAATAGAAGTTTTAATGAATAGCAGCACAAAATTATTTAGAACTCTTACATTCTGGCATTGGGTACCAATAAGTCAAGTTATTCATTTTGATGGTCAAATCAGACTTGACTTTTTTCTTTCTCAAAGCTGAACCCAATGGACTGCTATGGAAAGATGTTATTGTCTCTTGTTCAGTCATACTCAACGTAAACAACCCCAGAGCACAAAAAGATGCAATGGGCACCTAAACAAATCCTACTAGGTACAGCACACACACACACACACACACACACACACACATGCACACACACGCAACACAGTTCATTGGTGGCCTGAAAAAAATGCCACACATGAAAAAAATGCTACAGTTTGGGTCAAAGACTGAATTTTTAGCAAGCTGTTTGGTAACCTGTAAGTTCATTTCTTTGAGACATTACCATTGTTTTTCAACATTTGTGCAAGAGGCAAGGTGAATGCATACATATTAAAATGTTCACATTGAATGGGAAGACCACACGTAATGGTAGTCTAAATTGAACCCATTTTCAAGTATTTGCTAACAGATGCTTCTGAGTATGGGATCAGCTCTTCACACTGCTGAGGCAGCCCCTCAGAGCCACACATCTCTTTAGCTTCTAACAAAAGAAACGGAATGCCCAGCACCTTCCTTTGTTTCGAGGCGAGTACACAGAAGCCTTGCTGCCATCGCTACACGTGGCAAACTCTGTTGTTGCCAAAGTTAGAACGAGTTTCTTTGGCCACTTGGTTCTCTTAGAATACAAGCGAGTCTCATCTTAAGATACCCTTACAACATCATCCTCTCAACAATATGGACAGGATAGAGCCACACAGGAAAGAGCACATGTGAGGCCTAGTATGTGTATTTGTTCAGTGGTCTGACAGATGTGGTTTGAGGGACAAAGGAAGGCTTTGGCGGCACATCAGGTTTTAGAGACGGTGTCCTCTTTAGTCCCGTCCTAGGAAGGGTGCCATTACTGGTGTAGCTGCTCTGTCTGGAGAGGGAAGGCTGCAGGTGAACACTCACTGGTGTTCCCTGAATATAGTCCACCTTGGCCCCTGTGGGGGTGGGCATGTACCCTCCACGGTTCATACTGGGCTGTCTAGATAACAAAACCCCATTTGGAGAGTTTAAGTTTTTAGGCATAGCAGATATAGAGTGCCTCTGGGAGGAATTTTTGTGATAACCCCGTTGTCTTTCCAGAGACGTCATTGGGACGCCAGGAGTGGTGGGGACGTCCACTCGCTTGGTTGGGCTATTTCTCGGGAGAGTCGAAGGAGGCGAGTACAGTGAGGCCTCCCGGTTAGGGACCTTGGGCGGGACCTCGGACATAGGTCCCACGGGATCCAGCATGAGGGTCTGGTGGGCCATCTGGATGTCTCCCATGATGGCTTTGGGGTTACTATTTGGGTCATTTAGATGCTTGAGAAGATCATTGAGGGTGTTTCTGGAGTCCACAGAGCGCCGGTGATCTCTTTTACTGGATGACTTTGTGAGAGGGTGGTCAATGTTTTGAAGCTTCTTTTCAGCTTTGTGAGCATTGGAGTTTGAGAAAGACGTGTTGTAGTCATGGGTAGCATTAGGAAGAACAATGGCGCTGGGGATATGCCCATGACTTAGCGGGGAGTGGGGTGGAGGGCTGGAAGGAAAAAACTGGGGGGTTTCTTTCCTTGAAGCCCCATGGCCATGGGACTTGTCTGAGTGGCTCTTCATGGCCTGCAGGGTCTTCTGGTGAAGCACAGGTGTAGACTCGGGTGTGGGGAGGGCTGCCAGCTCAGGAGGTTGGCCTCGATGGTCCATTACCATGGATTTGGTATCTCCGTTGGGTGGCAGCTCTTTCCGACTGGTCAGCAGATTACTATACAATTTGGGAGAATCGATATTCTGTTGATATTCCTTGACTGGGCTGTCAAAGAGACCGTTCAGTTTTGCAAAACTTCCACTGGAGTCTGTGCAAGACTGGGCAGATTCTGCATCTTTATGGATCTTTCTGTTTTTCCGAACAAACATGTCACGGTAGCAGTATACCGCCACACCTGCAATGAACGCACCCAAAACAAAAGCAGCAAAGACACAGGTGATGAGGACATTCATGTGGACCATTTGGTTGGACTCCCCAGACTGGACTTCCCACCGTACACCTGCAACAGACACACAGGAAAAGAGTCTGAGTGAGGGCTTCTTGAAAACGCTATTAGCCAGCAGGTGGCTTCCACTGAGCCAACACTACCTTGACATGTCCATATGCTTAGCTTGGAGGGTCAGGTAGACTCTCAAGTTCCAAATATATATTTTGTAATCACAATAGGATCCCCAGAGACATATGACTGCTGCAAATGCCAGGATGACTAATCTCTCACTGATCTGTATTTATCTTTTTTCTTTTTTACCCCAAACTTAGTTTTTACATGACATTTGAAATACATGATATACCTAAAAATCAGAGTTAAAAAATGTTATCTTTTTTCAATTTTTAACCTCATGAAATGTTCTGCCTCATGATTTTCTTCTAATTCATAAAATCAGGATTAAAAGATCCCTGCTGGAATCAGGGAAATGTGTGAATTGGCATAAATATATATTATGCTAAAATAATTATGCTAATACAATTACGCTATCTTAATTAGAATAAAAACACATAATTTGTTCACAGACTGAAAAGCATCTGCTTGGTCATTGTTAGCTACAAATACAGACTTCCATGTTTGCTTCGATTTTTTTTTCATTCCATCTTGGGGTGAAGCACTCTTGAATTGCCTGCTATGAAAGAAATCCCGACAGTCTAAGGAAATACACTATGTACTAGTTTAGTAATATCAACCAATTATCTTGAGCTATTTAAGAAATATTTAAATTAGACTAGAAGAAGAGCGAATTAGTCTACAATTATTGGGATTTTTAATGCAACCACAGACATCTAACTGAGTCAAAGGAATGTTAGTTTAAGAGGTATCCAAGCCTGTTACATGCTAGAAACACAGTTATCCCAGAATAAGGTAAGTCAGAGTGATTCTGAAGATTCTGTTGCTTTAGGTTAGTGCTAAGGCCTTTGAACATTAGTTGTTTTTAATCAGTGTTTGGAGTTATGGACTACAGTGGAACTGTAAAAGACAAAGAAAACTGGAAGGAAATGGCATTACTAAAGGAAACAAAGCAGAAGGAATGATTATAAAATTGTTTACAATGAAAACATATAAAACCAAAATCAACAGATGTAAATCATAAATGACAATGCACTGCCATGAAAACTGATTGGAAACCTGATACCATAGTTTAGTAAACACTGAAGAATTGATTTTTTTTTTCCAGGGTAAAGTATCTGATAAGCTCAACAGGCAGTTGTTTTATAACTGCTTCTATGGGCTCAAAATGATAGTCACAGACAAGCACTCTGTCAAGTTTTATTGCTTGTGGCATTCAAGCCACTGAGCACCTTCCATAGCCTCTCCACACTGCATATGGAATTGAAGCTAAACGAAAGGCTGGGAAAGACTCCTAGACAAGATATCTGATACCAGGATATTTTGCAATTAATGAGTTGGTTTTTTAAGTGGGTGGGGTGACCCTCAAAAGCCTCTGATATTGAGCAGACTCTCAGCCTCTTCAGGCAGAAACCAACACAGATTAGATTGTCTGAGTGGCTGGTTCACTAAGCGTTCCTTTAACAGCTTTCCACCTCTCCTCTGCTAAGGAATGCACTTTGGCAGAACCACAGAAAAGCGACTGCAGCTGGTGGAGGAGGTGGCAGCCGCAGCAGCAGCTCCTCTGTTCACCTCTGGAAAACCTCAAGTCCATATGCTGCTCGGAGATATCAGGAATCAGGTTTCCACTCAGTGAGAGATAAGTGCCCTGGTGAGGCCTTACCCTTTGGGGTACCCGATAAAGGATCAGTAAAATCAGAAGTGTTTGGGTCATCTTGAACTACAAATTTCCGGGAGCTCGTCAGTTTAGGTCTCCAGGGATCAATCACTTTAGGTGTAATTTCTGGGATACTTGCCATTGTGGTAACAGAAGATGAAGATACCTCCATGTCTGTGGTGGCAAACAGATTTTTATTAATGTGGGGAGCGTCAGTAGATTTTCTGGCTGGTCTGATGCATTTTTAAATTTAAGTAAATTTTATAAGAAAACCTGTCCTGGGATATAAAAAAAAAAACACACCCAAGGAGATTGTGCCAAATCCCTTTCTTGCAAGGGAAAATAAAAACTACAAATTAACAACTAGGACATGATAAGCAGATTTCAGAATTAAGGGCACTCAAAACCCTCCTACTTAAGCCCCTCTCGTGACTAATGACACTCATGGAAAAGGTAATACAAATCCCAGAGAAAATTGCTATTTTCTCATCTTTCTGGGAGACAACATCCATTTCATTTCTTTTTGTGTATGTTTTTTAAAGTATGTTCATGGACAGTTAGAAACTGTGCATCCTTCAATGGGGAGCCTATGGTATAACTACATCAGAAATCACCTAGTTAAAACCTGTGCAAACTCTTGATTTTGGACTTGATAAAGCAGGTAGTCCTGCTTGACCATGAACCTCCATCCATCTGCAGATAATTCACTGCACTGAGGGCTCCCCATCCATGGTAGAGCACAGCAGCAGGGATGAACTGGCCCATGCCTTCCAAAGTGCCCAGGGAGTTTCTTCCAAAGAGCCAGCAGCAACTCATGCAAAGAAATGGCATTTACAAGCTGAATGAGGATGTTCTGACACATTATGATCTGCCATCCTTTTCTCCCCTCTGAGGAATGAAACTGCTGGTGAGTTTGAGAAGCAGCCACAGGACTGGGAGTGACACCTCTTAGCATGTTGATTACTCATTTTTGCCAAGGAGATTTGCCCTTAAAATGTAAGCATATGATTTTAGGTTAAAACTCTGGAGACCCCGATTCAGACCAGTGCAATGGTCACAGGTGGAGACCCCGAAACAGATACAGACAGAGGGCCATGGAGAGCCCATCGGGCACCTTAATACACAGAAACCAGCTTCATTCAACAGGAGACTTTTTCACACCACTGAGACCACAACACTCAAAGATTCCCGGGATTACCGCAAACCACTCAAAAAAAATTCTCTGAAATTGATAAATACACATTTTGGGGAAATGTGTATTTGTTTACTAGGTCTTAGGAAAGGTGAGGAGAGAAGAGGGAAATAATGAAAGTCTGCCATCCATCATATATAGATGGCCAGAGGGAACATTCACGATGCACAGGGATGAGAGAGAAGAAAGCTCGGGTGGATGTGCGTGCAGCTGGAATGCAGTCTATGTTAATCCATTTGATTTTTCTTAAGGGATGTGCCTTGGTCAAGGATGAACTGTTAACATGCTCCACAGGGGTGAAGTGCTGAGTAAGAAAAATTCTTTTGGTACCATCACTGGGATTATGAGTCAAAGCAGAAACATGAAGGGCTGCCAAACTGCGCAAAAGGAGGGGAGAAGGGGCTGAAAATGCTGAACTGAAGGAAAGAAAAGGTTGTTAATTCAAAAAAATTAAAAAAAACTAACCAGATGTTGGACCGCCAAATATTTTGTAATCTGGTGTAGTTGAAGTAGGCAAAATTTCTAAAAGAATTAAAGGAACAAGTAATCAGTAAAAAGTAACCAAAAGAAAGCAAAAATTTATGAATTCCAATTAACTAAAAAAGTCCAAAGAAAAGTCTATAAATCAAAAGATTGACCTACTTGGCTAGACTACCTTTCTCTAGATTTCCTACAAAGTTGTAAATGGTGAAGGGGAAAAAAAAGTAAGATTCTTCTCTAATGTATCCCCGTGACCAAACAGCTCAGCTTTTGCGAAGTTTAAGTTAAATGCTAGGTGGTATGTGTCCTGAATCATTAAAAGGCTGGTTGTAAATAATGTTCATGTGCAAATGTGGTCAAAAAGAAGTACCAGGAGGGAAGGGAAGATTCGGTCTTACCATGGCAGTCCCCTAGGTGGGCTGTGTCTCCGTATTCCGTGTCTTGTTCGTACCCTCCAGCGCTGTGGTTACGGAAAGCAAAGAAGCCTTTGGTTAACAGCCTTCACGGGAACACAAGTGACACTCAGAGCAGAATCAAGACACAGACTGATTAGTGAGGATGGGCAGAGAGAAGAAATGGACATTTTCAACAGAGCTTGTTAAAGTGAGTTTTTCTGTTAAACATCTGTTAACTAGAATGATTAACAGAGCGAAAGAGAATTATCTTTTCTCTACAATTATTTCCCTTATATCTACAATATCCCTTCCTTCTCACAGTTCCAGATTTTCCTTTTTTTAATTATCCCATATCAAAAAAAAAATTGCATCATTGTAAGTTTTCTAAATTTTCTAGCCTCGGAGACCCTGGAGAAGACAGAAGAAGATTTGGAGAGGATCTTGGCTAATGTGACAAAGTGTACTTACAGCATCCCTGGGGTCACTCTACCACAGGCCCCCTGGCTCAACCAGCCACAGTACGGGTCCCGAGAGGCAATACAAGATCTGTATAAAATCAAACAGAACACAGCTTGAATTTTCTCATCATCAAAAGTAATGATGCTTCAAGACCCAGGGTAAGTAAAGAAACATCAGCTTACTTTTTACATGATCCATAATGCTCACAGCGACTGAGGGGGATGCGAATAACGCAGCTAGAGAAAGCCACGTACAAAGCGTGATGATCTTTATCCAACTGTAATGAGATGACCTTTCTGTCCTCCTCATTCTCAGCATTACACCTATATTGTGGGATACATTTTGAAGCTGCATGTTTAGTAAGTCAAAAGCTACATGAACTAAACAAGGCAAACTGGGTTTGGCTGCAATTGCTGAGAGCTGAGAGGTCTTAAGGAATATCCTTGATCACAAATCAGGTGAGCACACAGTTTGGAAAGTAATAATTATGTGAGTCAATCCCCACTGCTCTTCTGCTCTGCATGGTTGGTTGAATTTCAGGCTGGACAAAAGGTTTTTTTAAGACTGCTTTTCCATTCTGATGACTGAAGGAAATCAGTATCTATGAAGACCATGTTAGACTATAAGGAAGAAAAAGGATGATGCTTTAATGTGTTTAAATCTTCCTGTGCTTAGGTGTTTCTGAATTTCTCCTTAGTCTCTATTGCTCCATTTTTCTCACCTATTTCTTATTTGTTTTAATGGCCCCCAAAATCTTTTATCTCAGTGGTTAGAAGAATTGTATTGTGTCTATGTGTGTGTGTGCATGAGCTTGCACCCAAATGTCTGTTGCATTATAGCATCCTGAAATATATCTGCAAGGTAAGAGGCTGCTACTAAAATACTTTTATTTTCCACAGGTAAAACATAAGAGCTTCATTATTTGTAAACTCATCAACGGACCCCCCTCCCAGCCCCAGTGGGTGCAGAAAGACAACAAACCCAGGATTTATTTCGGCGAGGAAAGAAGCCCAAAAACACTAATATGCCAAGCCACTGCTAATTTAGAGGCCCAAAAATAAATGACTAGATGAAATACATGCCGGAAATTTTGGGGCTGTGCTGAAGAGTGTTCTTGTAAAATATACCTACTTTGCATGGTTGTATGCTTCAATCTCTTCCAGTAATACGCTGTCATTCAAAGAGAAAGGAGTAGTCTTTGCCAAAACTTTAAGTACCACACCAGCTTCAGAGCCAACAAAGATGACTGTGTAGTTCTGGTAGGGCCCAGCAGTGTGGTCAACAGCAACGGCCATCAGTCTGTACCTGCCGGAGGAGGTGGGCCAAGTCAGTGGGAGGCCAGCTGGAAGAGGATGGCAGAGGACCACGGTCTCCTACAGTCTTACCTGATCCGAGTCTTCGTGAACCAGGGCTCGTCAGCAATGGGTGGGACGGCAGAGTCCATCAGAGGATGGGATTTGATGAATGACAAGGTTTCATCCGGGAAATCAATAGAGGTTTTATAAGCTTCGGCAAGGCCATGCTTTGCACAACAGCCAGGCCTGAAAGGAAAACAGGGTTTTACCCCCCTTACAAATTGTATCTAAGGAATAAGTGTCCACTCTGAAAGAAGAGGTCAGAAGAGAAAGGGCAGTGAACAAAGCCAGGGTAGCCATGCTATGCCCGACTCCAGCAGGTTCCGCACACTCACGCTCACTGGGTTTTATTTACTGACTTTCTGTCTGTGGTGCTGCACGGGGGCCCTTTCCTGCCACGGGAAGTCAGCCCAGCTGCTCGCTGAGGATGGATGCTTCCAGGGACCAGAGGGCTTTGTGAAAGACAAGAACCTGTTCATCTTGTTCCTTTACCTTGGCTTTGGTACTTTGTCTTCAGGGACTGCTGTCCAAACAGAATCTGGAGTTTTCTGCTCTTTAAACCGTCCTTTGAATACTTTTTCAATGTCATCCATGCTAAATGCACAGACTGCAGAACCCGGAATGCTGGAAAAGGGGAAAACCATCAGGAAAACCATCAAGGGACAATGGGCCCACCCGGGCCCCACTGGCAAGCACAGAATGTCTTCTCACCTGTTGAGCTGAGTGGTAAACACCCCAACCACAGTGGGGATGCCGTTGATTTGTATTATGTCTGTGATAGACTGCAGAACATCAAAGTAGAAAAACGAATCTCCAGGGACAGAACAGTTAAGCCGAGCCTTCAGAAACGAAGTCCAGTGTTTCTCCAGGACCCGCTGGGAGCCACCCATGTCATTTTTACATATGCGGGCCACACGGGAATACACAGCCTGCCCGAGGGACAAGAGCAGAGGACGTGGCTGTGAGTGTGGGGGAAGATGGAAATGGAAGGCTGCTACTTACAGCAGGGACAAGGCATGCTAAAGATATATCTGGTTCCCAAGAATCCAGCAGCCTTCTCTCTAGGGATCTGGACAGTTGACAACGTGAACCAGGTTAGCCTGTGAGACAAAAAGGCCATTTTCCTGTTCTGGCAAACAAGCTCCCCAAGAAGCGAGCCACTGAACTGTCTGGCTGGGTGGAAATCATTCCCGCCCTTTGTCTCCCACTTTGCTCCTCCTGTTGTTAATGGAATATGCCGTCCTTAAACTCAGCATAGAAGGCTAGTGATACTTTACAATTATATGGGCTTCTACTGCAGCACTCAAAATTGAACAGGGCTCCTACTTTCTATCCTGCCCGTTGATGCTGAGAAAGAATAAACCATCAGTAGATTTCTAAAGAGTTAAGGAAGCATCCATAGCTCAAGGATGTCTGTGGAACACTGTCTGTCATGACAGAGAAAATGAAACTTCCTCAAGGCCCAAGGTCACTGTTCCCACACTAGCCATTGCTCAGCGTTTTCCAGTGATTATTCTTGTTCTAATCAACTCATGTCTCTGTACTTGGCCCTGAATTCTCTGAGTGCTGGGGAACATGCAAAGGCCACAGCTCTATCAAACTGGGCTCAATCCCACACAGTACAAGTCCACATACAAGTCAAGCATATATACTTGCCTTGCCTAGATTATTATGTTCTACAGCAATTTCTCGAAAGAAGAAATAGACATAGTTTCCATATTCTATGGCATGAAGAAAGTGTGGCTCTGAAAGAAAAATCGAAAACAAACTGGTTCCTAAAGGATAATTCAGTCAACCTAAGGCCCTGCCTGCTAGGCATGACTGACAGAAGTCACACAGCTACTCTCTAGCCAAAGGGAACTCCGATAGTTAGCCAGCAAGGCTGGGGAGTCCCAGTGTGGGTGTGCTAAGCTGCAGAGAACCCAGAGTCTTTACTGTCAGCTAATGGACTGTAAAAAGCCTACAGGGAACGGAACTACAGGAAAGGTCGGAAAGGTCTTTGTTTCAACAGATTTATTCATTAACCTATTTAACTAGGGAAGAAAACCTCTTAGATTGAGAATAAGAAATCTTGATTTCTAGACTCCAATGAACAAAGTGACTGTGCAGATATAAGCTAATAGATTCTTGCTGTTCACTTTCCAGGATAGGTAGATGGGAGTTGGCATGGAGTGTTGGGAATGTATAGAGTTAGGCAACTGATACACATAAATGAGGTTCCCCTATTTTTTCGAGGTCTCCAAGATAAAATCCTGAATGAGTCTACTTTCTTGACATGGCTACTACCTCCTCATTCCCTTCAATGCTCCCATTCACAACCAAAGCAGCTTGCACGTACAATAAATAAACACTATAAAGTCATGCACTGAGCCTCCTGCTGCCCATGGCTCCTGTTCCCACTTGGCCATCCCACAACCCTGCTCTTCAAAGGTACCTTTTATCCATTTGGAATCGTATTTTATTGTACGAAGGGCAGATCCATCGCCCATGCTTCGATAAATAACAGCATCACTGGCCAAGAAGTCAGCCACTGTGGCAGAATATAGCTTCCCATCTGAAACCAAAGTTATAATTTGGGTAAAATAGCCATAATGATCCTGTAGTGTGTTATCCTATATAGTGTGTTATCCCCTGTGCAGTGCTTTTACCTGTTATCCGGACATACACAAATAAACCTAAACCTTCTCATAACTAGCCTGTCACAGGTCAGCTCAAGTAATTACCTCATTTTACAGATGAGGAATCTGAACCTCAAAAAGTTAGGCAGCTTATTCAGGGTCACAGCCTAGTTAACAACAGAGCCAAGTGTCAGAATGCTTATAATAGGTTTACTATTAATACCTTTTTTTCCAGGAATTTTTTCATAGCCTTTAGACTTTGAAACACTTATATCAAGGTAGCTATTCTAGTTATGAGCTTCTTTCTTCCTTTCAATTCCTTTTGCAACTTCAATGCCATTAATCATTTATATTCATCACACTAAAGGATCTTACCAGCAAAAAGGGCAACATTGGTTTGTCTGGCGTCAAATGGGCATCTTGCCAGGCCACTAATTTCTTCCCCATCATACTCTAAGGTATTCAACTACAAAAGAAAAAATAAATAGTTGGTGTCACATCTGTTCAATGTACCTGTCTGAAGGCAATACTGCTTTATTGGTACTGAAATTGTGTTTCAAGAATTCTTCCATACCATTAGAGATCAAATAAATTACTGGTTTATAGCAGAAAGGATTCAACTCTAACAACCTCTCAGTGATGGAAGAAAAACTGATGAAAGAAAGCACACCACATAAAGTGTACTTACCCTATAGTATCTACACATGGGATTAAATGCGTTGGTACCGCATACAAAAACCATCTCATCATTTCTTGGAACAAATACTTTAATGAAGTTGTGGCATTCATCCTAAAGAGAGTAGCAATCACATTAATCTTAGACATCCCGTACACTGGCGCTACAGGGGCAAGCCCACATGAAGCCTAAGTGGGGCAGGCACCTGTCTGTCTTACTCACTTTATGTTTGCCTTTCATGGCACAGTTTTCTCGGTCCTGCTGTCTTGACCGCCACGTCAGTTTCTGTATTAATCAAGCAAAACCAAAGTTCAATATTTTAACTGAAAATTTTTGGAGGGGAAGGGGTCATTTTCCAAGTTCTGAGGGAATGCAAATAAATTTACCAACGATGCTTGCTCACCTTGCTCGGTATGACTTCTGTTTTGGGGATTTCATTTAAGTTTACCGTATAAACTTGATCCCTGTTGGAAACAAGGCCGGTAAGTCATATCATGTGAATGCATAAAAATGTTAAGCTGTTTCTTATTTTTTTATTCTTACAGATCTGCCTTTATGGTGTTCTGGAGATCATTTGGATTCCTCTGTCTCCAGCAAAGTCAACAAAGAGTACTTTTTCATTAGTGAGATGCTTTTATATATTATGGTGGTTAGGGAGCAAAGAAAGCTCTTCTCTTCAGGCATGGGTCAAACTGCTACTTGGTATTAGCACAGACATACTTCTAATATTTGCTTGAATAATTCCAAGTTAAAAAAGAAGAAAGAAAGATTTTTTTCCCCTGCTGCTTTAGGAATAAGGAATGGTGTATGATTTCTCAATGGCAGTAATAAAATAGCACTGCTGAAGGCTTTGGCTCTGCATTTTGTTCCTGGTACCCAACACTGACTCTTCTCGGTGAATATTTTGGCTACTTGCAACTTTTGATCACAATCACATATTAGTTTTTCATGAACTAGATACATTAATGCAAGCACCACAAGAGAAAAGAATTTTAATCTAATAAACCCACAAGAGGAAAATTACCTGCCAGCAATATAAAGTGTGTCTCGAATTTTCAGCATCAGCTGAAAGTCCAGCCTGTGCTGCGATTCATTGCCTGAAGGGCGTCCTCTGAAAACCGGATATTGCCTTGAATCTGCAAGTAAAAATGGGCTCAACCATCAGTCAGGATTATGGAGCTGAAGAATCAATATACAGCATTGATTAGCTGTATATATTAGTTGTAGAAGGGTTTTAACTAAATTCCTCTCTTCAGGTCTTGAATATAAATGAATAAAAGATGGTGAATGTCAGGAAACGAACGGTCTTTTAGTTGTAACTGAACACATATAACCTATATATGGATTGCTTTATTAAAGCACCTCACAAGACTGTCCTGTTTTCTTCAAACACTAGGAAAGGATTATGGAGAAATTAATATGCAAAACAACTTTAAGACACATGAAAAACCCTCTTTCTAAAAATAAATACACTTAGAAAATCAAAACCTAAACAGACTCCTTTTAAGAAAAGGAGAATGTTCTTTAAACTACTTACAGTGATAGTCAACAGTATGAAGGGGTTCATCATCTTCAGGAAAGCTGACTGCCCTCAACTGGGAAATCATCAGGAGCAGCACGTGGGCACAAAGCAGGAAGAACCTCATGGTGGGCCAACACGGGTCACAGCAGCCCCTCCTCAGAAATGCCACTTAGCTACCTGGAAAATGGAAACAGGTTAGAGAAATCTCTAGGCTGTGACAAAACTCACTGATTTATAATCAGCTCCATTTGCAGCACCAGCCCTCCCCAATGCCTCCCTCCCACCGGGAGCACCGGCAGTGCTGGATGAGGTATCTCTGAAAACAACAGGGAAAAGATGGCAGCATATGCCAGCCCTGATTAAAGCATCAAACCATACTGAAGTTTTAGGCAAATTTGCAAGAGTTTTTGAGGTAACCATGTATGTCATCCCAGCAAGATCACCAGTACCACAGATAAAAATGCTGGTTGTTGACTTGCAAAAATGGGCCAAGTTGGGATTGGAATTTTAATTAAACTCCAATCTGCTTTCCTTCTCTCAGCCCTGAAATACATTCAGTAAAGCTTGCCTCTGACCCCTGTAAAAAGACCACGCTGCCTCACAAATCTCCGGGGAGCTGATGCTCCCGTCGCCCCCCATCAGACCTCTGCATAAGACATCACCAAATTCCCAGCATTACTCAAGCCTTAGCCCTAAATACTTTAGCAAAACAGTTCTCCAAGCTTAGTAAGACCAATATGGAAGCAATGACACAAATGACCTTGAATCAGGGTGAAAGAATTAAAAGAAATGAAATGATTTCACAATCGATCAATCAAGCAAAGCAAGCAGGGATGAATAGCACAGCTGATACCAGCCCACTGGGGAAGGCCTCATTTTTTCATAAAACCATTTGGACACAAACCAATATCCTAAGTATGTCTGTACTCAGCCTTATTGAACTTTAGAACCGTAGGGGGCCGTAGGGACCATCTAGTCCAACCCCCTCATTTTTCAGATGAGAAAACTAAGGGTTGTAAAAATTAAGGGACTCACTGCATTTCATGGAGCTATTTAGGGCCAGGTAGGGTCCAGACTCACATCGCCTGAGTCCATACATGCTTTTTTCTTCAATTTAGATGATGAAATAAAATGATGGGGGTTCCCCCCACCCCAAATACAGTATTAGAAAAACTCTTTTTGGGGTAGTGGATATATTCATTATCTTTATTGAAGTGATGTTTCACAGGTGTGTATGTGTAAGCTAAATTTTATCAAATTGGTCACTTACATATGTGCAGTATATTATATGTCAGTGTCTCAACAAAGCTTATAGCATTAATTGCACAATATTAACTGTCAAAATAAAAGAAATCTTTAAATGTTATTATTAATTTATTAAAAAATAAACTAGAGTGCTGCTGGGCCAATGGAATGGGTATTTTTATGAAATTGTAGAATCTCTACTTTGCAACAATACCAGTCCCTTCCTCAACTATAATTGTCACTTACAGCTATGGTGAGTAACTGAGCAGTAAAACATATAGCTTCACCCTGTTGTCTCGTATACCTAAGAATTTTAGGGGAGATTGTGAGAGTCACTTCAAACTCTGGGGGAGTCCAACCACTTGACTGGGTACTTACTATGCCTCTTTTATCTTCTTAACATCACACCCATGTGCGCTATGCAGTGCTCTTAATATTTGTCTTTTTAACTGAAGTAGAAGCCAAGTGTATGTGACTTTTAGATCTTAGTCTTGAAAAAGAATAATACAGCAATGCAATTAATGCAATGCAATTAATCCAGCAGTAAACTAACATATTTAAAATACCCCGCAAGAAGCATGGTGGAGTGGGACCTGGGGTAGCATCATTTTGTACTCCAGTTCAGAGAGTTTGGACTTGGGTGGCATTCTAATTTAGGCTTGGATGAAATTCCACTACTTCCTAGCTGACTGACCTGGGAAAGGTTCTTTAATCTCTTTGAGCATTACTTTCTTTCCTTATAATATGTGGCTAATGCTACTTTCTCCATGGGCGAGAAAGAACTAAATGCCAGGCACATACAGATTCTGAGCTATGTGAGTCCTTCTCACTCATTTCCTACTGGACTCTATGCATATGACCAAGCTGACCTTAAGAATCTGAGCAGGATCTCCTAAAATATTAAAGCTATTAGGCTAATTCTTTTTTTCACAAATGGGTATTTAAAAATACTAAAGAATTATTTTAAATTAAATTGTACAACACGAGCCTACTTATCAAATCTGGAAAAGAAAGGAAAATCAATCACCAACAATTCAGCTGTCCTAACGCCATAACCGTGATGTTCTGGTTCTAGTCTTCTTGCCATATGCATGTTATTTTCCTTCACAACAGGATGACCTCTTTCAGTCTACCACTTCTGCTGAAGCAGCATCTTCCTACTCTAGCTATTCCACAAGGTTTTGCCATTTGTAAAGACCCTAGAAAGTTGAAGCAGTATAAAAATACGAAATGTTGCCCTAAGCCCTCAATTCTGCTACGACATCAACCCCAAACTTCATCCTCTGGATGGAAAGTCACTAATGTTTCTGCTGGGTATCAGGGAAAATAATCAGAGACACCAATCAATCCTAAAGAATCTTAGAAATAGCTGTGTGAAAACAAGAAGATAATTCTGTGAATCCTTCTCCACCAGGACAGGTAATTGAATAGCTCCCACTACGGGGGCAGAACCTCGATGCCCTAGAGAGCCGGGCAGGGAGGTGCCCTCACCAGGAAGCGTGTCTCTCCCAGCTGTGATTCCAGCTTTGAGAAAGGAATCGCTGCTGACTCACTTGCAAGCACCAAGCTGCCGGCTGAGCTATCATTTCCTATAACTCCTTCATCTGACATTGCAAAAAGCAATTTCTTCCTATACCCCATCCCACCCCCCCACCAATCTCATCATCCAAAAATAAAGCCCCATCACTAATTGCTTCCTGTCCTTGCATAAAGCTTTATTTTAAAAATATTACTTTCAAATTTGCCATAGAAATTATAAATGGAAGCATTTAATATAAAATATATATCAGAGTAAGGTGGAGTAGGGGAGGGAAGGACCCAGAAATACCTGAGAGAAATGTATCAGGAAGGAGATGGATCTGCATGTAAACCCCTCAAACTATTTAGCTTTTACCTTAGTTAGGGAAGTTATCTCAGGATTCCAGGACTCGGTATCATCATGAAACTAGTTATGCTGAATGAGGGCAAGACCAAGAGGCAGAACAAAATATTGGGAAGAACACAGATTTTGGAATTAGAAAAATCTGAGTTCAGACTTGCTTGTGCCATTTGTTTCCTGGCTCAGGGTCCTTGTTTACATTAACTTAACCTCTTAAAGCCTCAGTTTCCTCAAATGCAAATAAGGAATAATGACCTTTACTTCCTCATAGGCTCTTTGAGGATTAAATGAGATAATCTGTATAAGGTATCTCACACAGAACCTGGCCCATAGTAAATCTCTAGTAAATTTTACCTAGTGAATATTATCATGACTATTTACTGTTACATCTTATTGGGCAAAAATGCCCCAAAAAGGGAGGAAGAAAGATTTACTCTTTCGTCTTGTACAACTATTTGCAAAATTGCTTATGCATGCCATTATTACAATAGTAAGGGTGTTCTTAGAGGATTACAGCACAGCTGCATAGACAGAGATGCCTCCATGGTGGAGGAGGGCCTCATGTGCAAGCTTATAATAAAGAACGTATGTACATGGGGTTATTCCTTTCAGCCAGAGAACAGGGATACTTTAATAAGTTTTTGTCATTTTTTAGTAGTATATATAGGCTTCTCCCATACATTCCTGATGTTAAAGCCTAAATAAAATGAGGAAAACTCTTAAGAGGAGTTTAGAGCTGACAAGACAGCCAGGGCCTGAGTGGCAGGATCCTTAAGAGAAGGAGATATGAGGAAATGAGACCCCCACTCAGCATTTCATTTCACATTACGGGGGGTTTGCTAATTCTTAAGCTGTATGAAGGCGAGTGTAGCTATAAAGAAAAGCCAAATTGTGTCAGTTTCAAGTTTAGGACCCACCAAGAAGGAGGAGTCCTAGTAAATATCCAAAGGCTCTCTTTGTACCTCTGAAGATGTGCACCCTGAGGAAAGGAGGGAAACGTGAGCTAGACCAAACCTCTCAATAACTCCAACTTGATTTCCAGGAAGCTAAGTACTGGCTGGGAAGGATGTAATCTCCTCTCACTCTAGCTACATTTAGAAAACATAAGGTGAATCTTCTCTAGAGAAAAATAACATCATCCAGACACTATAATTCTTTATACAAAATGCTCAACATTCAAACAGCAATTACTAGATATTCCAAGAACTAAGAGAAAAAATACAATAGAAAGGCCTGCAGGAAACCCAGATAGTAGAGTTATCAGACATAGACTTAAAAAATAACTGTTTATTTTGTCTAAGAAGAAAGATGACAAGATGGTGAATTTCACCAGAGATCTGGGATCTAGTAAAAAGCACCAAATGGAAATTCTACAACTAAAAACCACAACAAATAAAGCTTTTTCATACATGCGCTTAGCAACATAGTTCTTGTAGTTGAAGAGAATAGTGAACTGGAAGATGGGTTAACAGAAAATATCAGGCAGAAACATGGAGAGCAAAAAGGTTGGAGAAAACAGAGAACACAGTAAGAGACACACGGGATCTTGTGAAAAGATCTAACATGGGAGTCCCTGAGAGTTGAAAGAGAGAGAAATGGACACAAGCAATGTTTGACAAGACAATGGTTGTGCTTTTTTCTTAACTGACAAAGGACTTGAAGTTCCACATTCAATAAACTCTAAGAACTGCTAAATACGAAGAAAACACATTTAAACACATCAGTCAATGGAAACATCATAGTCATGTTGAAAACAAAGACCAAAAAAAAAAAAATGTTAAAAATCAGTATACTTTACCTTCAAAGAAGCAAGAACAATGATGACTTATCAATAGAAATGATGGAATCCAGTAGACCATAGAATGACATTTTTAAAGTGCTAAAGAAATATAATTTTCAGGCTAGAAAACTTCTAACCAGTGAAAATATTCCAAAAAAGGGAGGCAAAGTAAAGATGTCTTATACAAACAAAAACAGATGGTTGTTCTTAGTAGACTCAAACTAAAAGAAATACTGAAAGGGAGTTCTTAAAGTGGGTGAGTTTTACAGGGATGGCTAATACAAGTTCTTTTTATGGTACAGCACCCGAACTTGAAATTAATGAATCCCAGGTAGAGAAACTGGCATATAGTCTGTCTCTCCCTGAACGTTAAATTCGTTCAAAGGAAATGAGAACTTAGAATTGGAGGCGGCCTACTCTATTCCCACCCCAAAGAAACCAGAAAGAGCATATGCCTATTTAGAAGCTCTCCCCTGGTCCTCTGCTGGAGGTGCCAATTCTTGAAGAGGAGTTGTTTATACTCTCCTATTACGTCTACCTCATGATCAAAAAGTGGTGCGGGTTCCTCCTGGTCTCCCAAAGACTCTGCCACACTTGGACCTACATGTTCTTACAAAACAATCCTGGCTCACTTGGGGTTCTACCTCTCCTCCTCTCTTTTAGCTGATAACTTCCCAGTCACTTTCTCTAAGAAAGACTCTTCAAAGATATTAGTAGCCCTAGTCCATGGCTGCTCTGGGTCGGGACTTGTTATCAGCTACTGATTCTTCACCTCAAAAGTCCCAAAGCCAACTATTTCATGCTTTGATCCCAATCTCCTGTCCTTCCAGCTTGTTGGACCACTTCACCACGGCTGTTCTTCCTTCTCATCAGGGCCTTTGGCCTAACTGCTCTCTTTTCTTCTAATCCATTCGCTTTCCCCAATCTGATGTACGCTTTATCCATTTAATTGCAATAATAATAGTCAATATTTTCAATAATACTTTTGTTTAGATTATAGACACCTTCATCCTTTGTATCCTTGTCAGACTTCCTTGGAAAGTTCTTTCTTCAGACGAACTCACCCATTTGCCTGTGCACCTGCCCAAGCACAGCTGAGCATCAGAGCATGCACGCTGGGGCGAGGTGGTAGGACCATCAGAGTATTCTTGATCACTGACTAAAATGAGCACCATGAAACTCTATGGGGATCCTACATTTTTCTCCTAGATTTTCCCACCCCCAAATGAACAAGTTTAAAGGTTCCCCATCTCTTCAAGGCCCTCATCTGTGCTCTCTCTCATCACCCAACTACATTCTTTCACCTACTTCCCATAGAAGATAGAAGCCATAAAATGGGAACCTTCTCCATCCCTACTCTGTCCCATCACCAGCTCTATCAACTTACTGCATCTGCCTCTGGTTTTTCCTTTGCTGTTTAAGAGTTTTTCTCCCCAACTCCTCTCCATGTGCTCTAAAACCAACCCCTTCTGTCTTTCCTGGAACAGAAAAAAAAAACATGGATATATTTCTCTCTCTTTAGTATATTCTAAAACTTTTTATATTAAATACTATCCATCAGCACTTAAAATTGTCCAAGTTTCTCTCACCTCAAAGAAAAAGGCAAAAAAGCTCCTGTTACCCCAGATCCTTCTCCAGCTACCATCTATCTCTTTCCTCCCCATTCACAGACACTGAAAACAAGCTTTTTATTTTCACTGTTGCCGTTTCCTCACCTCCCACTCATTCTTCTACTTCCTCTCAGCAATGTCTTCCCATAAAGACACTGCTGGCCTCCAGGTAGCTAAGCGCAATGGATGATTTCCAGTCCTGTTTCATGTGATTGCTCACCAACACAGTTGGCTGTTCACAGTTTTTTAAGATACTGCCATTCTTTGGCTTTCCTTGTACCAGATTCTTCTGATCTTTTACTAATCCTTCTGTCTGCCCACACTTGTCTCCCATTCATTTCTACACGCAACAAGAATGATCTTTTCAAAATATAAACCTTATCATATAATCTCACAATCCTCCATTAACCTCCTATAACTCTTAGGAGAAAGCCCTGACCTTTGTCATAGGGCCTTCAAAGCTCTTTGCATTGAGTCCTGCCCCTCTCTCCTCAGTATTAACTTGAGCATCTCTCCCTCTACTTGTGGTTCTACCGCCCTGGCCCTATTCCTGGCCCTGGAATGTGTCATGCCACCTCCTTCCACCAAGACTTTGCTCCTACTTTCCCTCTGGATGTCCCTTGTTGTCTCCCATCCTTGGCCTAGTTAAGTCGTCCTAATTTTTTCAGAGCCTAAGGAAAATTCTCCTTAGTCCCTTGGGACAAGCAGGTCTCCCACTTGTCAATACTTGAGACAACTGTGAATGAAGGAAGAAACTAAAGAACTATTCAGGTGCCCTCAGTCACCACAAGCCTTGCTGAATCTCTTGGGGCAAGATTAGCATTTTGGACTCCTGTCTAATTTAGGTTTATTTAATAGGATTAGACAAACAAACAACAATTGGCGGCAGACCCAAGGCAAGCAACCTCGGTTCTACCCTTCACTCTTTTAGTCGAGCATTTAGCTGTCAACTAAAGGTGAGAATGAGAGCGGAACACAAGCTGTGGCTTACGGGGCACCATTCACTCTGCAGTCTATGGAACCCTGGGGCACACGCCTCACACTGCAGCTTATGAGAATGCACCCTGGAGCTACAGAGGTCACAGGTCTACTACCTGACAACCCCTCACGACAAACCAGAAAAGGAGCAGTGGGTTTAGGTGGATTGAAAAAGAGCAAAGAGAAGCAAGTTAACTGCTGTTCCTTGGAGCCTACCAAGGCCCAGAGGTTGTACCGGAAGGCCAGTTACAAAGGAGGTTTAGGTTTATAGATCCTAGGTGAAGTGTTCGCTGTAGGACTGTGCCCAACATCAGAAATTAATGAGAATGGCCTAACAAGTAGGCTGACAGCACAACCTTGGAAATACAGTAAGGTGAGAGGAAGAGAGGATGAGCTGCTACTGAACACACAGATTCCAGAGGACCCCTAGAGAGAGCTGAAGTGGGGTACCCAGGGCCTTTGAGCAGTGTGGGCAGCTCCTTGCATCCAGGCCCACCAAGCAACTCTTGGCTGATGAGGTCTCTTGGAAGAGCATCAGCTCCTTCATTCAAGGGCTCTCTTCTGCTACCCCACCCACCCCTACCCAGTCCTCTCCTTCACACAGGCCTGGGGACCAGGTGCCATGTATGAATAAATACATGCTCTCTTACTTCAGGCCAGGAAGAAGTGGCTGAAAGGCCCTTGACTCTGAGACCCTTCGTCTCTCTGGGAACTTGGGTGCCCAGGTGAGGGCAGAAGCTTCCAGCATTGTTCTGTTAATGACATGTTATAATTAAACACCTAAAACATTGCCCCATGGCATGCTGAGGAAATGACAAAGCAGTGCTCTGACTCACCCTCCACACCGCTGGGGTCCTGCTGATGCCTCATAATCTGGAAGGTATGCCTCTAAAAGAGCAGGGCGTGGAGCAGCAGCTACTGCGGAGGACTGGGGAGCGGAAGCACAGGGAGCGGGTCAGGGGTTCTTCTCCCACTGACAGTGGCAGCAGGAGAGGAAGGGCCAGGCATCAGGAGACATGGGGTCACGCGCCTGCTGCGTCATCGCCAACAAGTCACTTTCCTTCTCTGGTCTGGGTTTCTTCATGTAATAAAAGTAGGGTAAATGGAAAGTGCAGGAAGACTTTTTCTCTCAGTCTACGATCTGTCTGAGGGCTGTGGAGGCAGTCCCCTACTTCTCCTACCTACTCAGATAAACATGCTCCACAGGTTCTTTCCCCTTAATGTGCAAGCCTGTCAGAACAGTATTTGCCTTGATCCTGAGGCCGCCTGTGTTATCTGCCTGTCTCTCACCTCCTTCTCTAGGCAAGCTTTACTTGTCTAGCTCCTTTTCAGCAACATTCCCAAACGCATCTGAACACACCACTCTTGGCTGGGTTCTTCACGGTTCCATTCTGGATCTTCGGAGAGTCACCTACAATGCATCCACTTTTTTCACTACTACCAGTTAACTGATAAATCCCAAACCCACAGGTCCAGCACAGACGACATCCTCAGCTCCAGATCCTGCAGACCAGTTCTCCACTAGACATCTTTTAACCTCAGTGAAATAGAGGCAATTTCAATTCGGAAGGTGCAAACCTGAACTTCAGATACTTTGCCTTGATTTGTCCACAATTCCCTACAGAGTACAGGCTCTAGGCTCAAAGTGCCTGCATTCAAATTCATGCATGGTCACCAGCTCTGTGCCCTTGGACATGTTACTTCACCTCTCAAAGTCCTAAGTTTTCTCACCTAAAATGAGGATAATTGCAGCACTAATACTATGATAATGATTCAATGAAATAATCTATGCAAAGCACATAGCCAAACCTTTTGCATCTTACAAGGATCCAATAATTACAACTATTATTATTGCTGTTGTTATTGGTATTTCAATATCCTATTCAGTCACTTGAGCTTTAAAACTGGGCGTCATCCTAGATTTCTCCCTTTGCATTATCCTCTCTTTCCAGTCTGTCAGTACATCCTATTGATCCTTTTCTCTTTGTTTTAGAACCCGCTCTTAACTGGTTTCTGCTCTTCTAGACTTTAGTTCATTCTCCATAAAGCCACTAGAATGATCTTTCTGAAGCACAAACAGCATTATGTACTTGTTCGTCTAAAACAATGTAATGGTTCCTAAAGGTCTATATATTTGATGGAGTCCGAATTCATTTCCAAGATTTACAAGGTCCTCCCCAATCTGATTCTCGCCAGCTTCTCTGTTTCAGCTTCCAATGCTCCCCCCCCGCTACCTTCTCCCCTTTCCTGTTACTCCCCTGCCCCAAATCCCTCTCCCTTGGCCACACTGCTCCCCCCAGGATAGCCACTCACACTATGCTGCCACGTAATACTTCTATTAAAGAACTTATCACTTGGTACTAACATTACTTTCACATTTTCTCTACTAAACAGGACTGCTGGAGGGAGAGAGTACATCTTATTTGCCCTCTTTAAACCATCCAGAAGGTCCTCGGTCAGTATTCAGTGAATAGATGAAGAAATAAACATGTGCAAGAGGCTGTACATGTGACAGGACTCTGCCAAGGCGCAGGTGCCACGTCACGAACACCTCTCCACCACTGCCCCAAATATCTAGAGTTTTGAGGCTACCATTGTGCTCCTACAATGTTGGCACACAATCCTCATTCGCCTAAAGTCCTTGAGTTTCCAGGTGCTACAAAACCAAGAGGTTCTTTACAAATGGCAACAGATGTCTCTTTTCACATCTACCCATCATTAACAAACTGCTCTTTGATCTGGGAGAGATGGGCAACACAGGCCAAAGGCAGAAGTGGTTTTTGTTACCCCCCCACTGAGATTCCTGCTCATTTTGCAGCTTTCCAGTAACAAAGAAAATGAAAGTAGAGCTGTGAGATTAAAGAGCAGGGTATATGGGTGTTTTGCCAATGGGTTTCAGCCCCGGGCAAGTTCGCTATGGATTCAATGTGATCAAAGAAATTGACAGCAAAACGTTCTTGGGGTGAAAGGGTTATACCCAACTTTATTTCCAGGTGGCAGGTCAGTCACTAGAATCTCGTTCACTCAGCGCGAGTCTGCATGCAGCAAGCCGGTCTCTGCCTCTGCGCCCCTCTGTCTGCACAGCCGTCCTCTGGGCCTCTGTCCTTGGCGCTGCCACCACTCCAGCCTCTGCTCTGCTCTCCTGCAGCCTTGCAGCCCTGCCACCATGTCGCACCCAGAGCACTGGGTGGAGCTCTTTATATAGAGTCAACAGCCATGTATCGCCCACAGGTGTGCAGTGAGCTAGTCAACCAGGGCCAGGTGAGAATCCTGGCCACAGGAACTCTCATTTTATCCACAATGGGACTGGCACAGGAGGAAGCCAAAGCAACTCCCCACGACCCAAGAAATAAAAATAAAATAAAATCAGCCTGCCTAATGGCTGGCTGATCCCTGAGATTCTACAGGGGGAATTTTTTTCTTTGGCTGATGGCCTTTTTTCCAGTTATAAAGTAGTAGTGCTAGAGCATAACATAAGCCAGAAATCAGTATGATTACATTTATGAGATCTCTTCTTGGGGCTGTTTCTGATGGAGGAGGAAATGAAAGAAAGGCAGCACATATACCATGGAGGAGAAGGGCGCGCAGCAGGGTCCGGAAGCCTGTTGTGCTCTTTACTAATGCCTCACTTTTATAATCAGTGTCTTCCTAAAAGCTGGGTCAACTTTCTTTACTTTAATTATATTTTACATGCATGAGGAAAGCTGGCTATGTAAAGCAGTTTTCTGAAAATCAGAGCAGCTCTTATGCAAAGTTTTCACTTTAGGCCTGGGTTCTCCTAAAGCCAAAGCACGCCGGTATCTTCAACGGTAATGCTTCTGGTGAAATATTAATACTTCAAAAAGGAACTGAACTTAAAAGGAATTGGGCAGGAAGAAACAGACAACAGGATCTAACTTGCCTTTGCCAAATTCTAAGCAAATCAGAGCAGATTCATAATTCGACCTCTGACCAGAGCACAAATTCTAGTGACAACTCGCCTACAAGTTTGTGCCTGTCCACCTTCACTCGAACTGGGGAACATTTTAAGGTTAAATTGTCCTAGAAACAATCCTTATTTAATATGAAACAGCACAAGAAAGCAATGAGAGGCTGAGCCCCATGTGTAAGCAGAAAGCATGTGCTGTCCAGGCAGATGACAAAACACATGAACTTCTTAAGAGATGAAGATGAGGACTAGCTTTGTGAAAATATACAACATACAGGCCTTTGACAATTGAAAAAGAAAAAAAAGAGCAGAAGATTTGTATGCCAGAGATGAGCACCGCAGTGCATCCTTTCCTCAGGGAGGACTGCAGGCTGACCAGTGACAGGAGAGATTAAAAGCCTTCTCCTTTGTGATCTCCTCCACACCCGTCATGCCAGCTGGGCACGTCTGGCCTCCAGGAAAGGAACCATTCTGGACAAAGGACGGGCTCAGGGTTCCAAGGGATGACTGAGATGCCAAAGGACTCAGGCTGTCTTTGGAACATTGGCTCATTCTCCCAGATGACCTGCTGGGGCTGCCATATGGCCGGCACATGACATTCTGTTCAGGATAATAGGACCTGGGTCCCTGCCTGCTTCTGCCCTCTGGGCTGGGATGACAGAAGTAGAGCATGTCTGCTCTGAATCCACTGGCTTGTCTGATGCCACTGCTGAGAAGCCATAGCTTTCAATATCCTCCATGGTGCCTTTTCCAGGTTTTCAAGTATGAACGATACCAAGGCAAGGAAGGACTAAAGACGGGCTGATGCAACTATTGCTGGGAGAGAATAAGCAGATGAATGAAGGGACCTCTGGCCCAAGAGTAGTGAAGCCGGCGCAGAACCCAGATGTCATAAGTCCAGTGATCAATGTTTATCACCACTGCCAACAACAGAAATTCATTCTATATTAAGGAGTTCGTGTCTTCCTGTTTTATAGTCTGCAGACCACCTCATCAGAGGTTCCCAGGTGATGTCATCATTCTGAACAGTTGTTGAAGGGTATACAGAAGGGTTAAACTCTAATAACCCAGAGGAAGAAAAATGGTCTTAAGTTTTAAAAGCTGAGAATTCTTGGCTCAAGTCTTGTGAATTTTCAGTTGCCAAAAATATGGCCATTGTATCTGCCCTCTGTATTTGAAATCACAGTAACAGTTGCTTGTCTATGGCAAATGTAGAGAATGATTCCTAATTGTTCAGAAGGATTTAAAGCATTACCATTATCTACACTCCATTAGAAAACTCAGCTGCACTCATTTTTTAAAATGCACTTCCTGGGCAAAGAGTACAAGGGACTCCATACAATTGTTGAAACTTCCTGTAAACATACATTTATTTCAAAATAGTTTTTTTAAAAAGTGTGGTCCTACTGATGGAAATGAGGTCTCTGGTGATTTCTGTTCAGCCCAAAAGCCCTGCACTAAAAATGAAGCTGTAATCAAGAGTGAGAACGATCAATACCCAAGATTTTATGGCCAGTAAAAGCTCTGCCAAGGGCCCAGCCTGGGCCTGAGTGTCAGTTCACCTGTGACTCACCTGCAGACCTCTGTCTGGGCTCTGTATCTGGTATCTATGAGCTTTTCAAATCTTTGTGTCCACGGAGACAAAATGGGAGTTTACATAAATTGGTGCCAACTGCCGATTTTTACTCAATTGGCTCAATACACAGAGGGTGTCCACAAAGCTGGGCCCTTCCTCCTTTGAGGGGTGGAGCCTGACTGAAGGACCAGGGTGGCAAACCGGGGCTCTGGAGCCAGATGCCACTTAACTAGACATCTGTCCTGGTTATCTGCTCTAGACCCCAGCTTCCCTGGAAGGCAGGGTCAGCGCTAACAGCTCTCTCATAGAGCTGCTCGTATGTGTTATGCAATCGGGCAAGTACCAGGAAGTTTGTGCAAGGCTAAGGGCACAACCCTGAGGAAGGATGTGTGATTCCAAAGCTATTGCTGGAGACAATGATGCTCCAAACATTTTATTACCCTTATCTACATTTATTCTTGTCTCCCTTTATGAATTGCCTCAGGGGGTGCTAAGCTTCCCCTGGGCATCAAACACATCTGGAGATAATAGGGAGTTCAGAAATCTGGATTCTACTTCTGACTCTAAGCCCCTAAGCTTCAAGAAGCCAATGGAAAGCCAGGCCCTCTACTCCAGCTTCAGTTTCCTCATCTATAAAGTGAGAGGCAGGACTAGACCCTCCTGATCTCTCAGCACCCCCTGAGTCAATAGATTTTATGATTCTGAGTTTGATGCCTCTGGGAAAAGCCTTTTTATCAAAAGTAAAATGATTCCCCACTCAAACTACTAAATGTTTCCTATTGCATCTGCATCACCTAGGATACAAAGTGCAGGTGCTCCCTCTGCACCCAGACAGCAGAACATGGCGAGTGCTGCCTCTGATGTTAGCCAAACCACAAGCGCATTTTGAGTACAAACTGACTGATGGCATTGAACACGGAATGAGTCTCCATTCGCACTTATGAATGTGGGTCTGGCACTCTGATGGGGTCCCAGATGGATGGCAGGGGTGCATTTTCTCCCTCACAATTAGGTGGCTTTGGGAAATACTGCCTGGAAGTGGACTGCAGCCTTTAGTTTCCCTGGACCCAGCGGTCAGGAGTTACAGGCCCTCCTACAGGTCGGCAGATCCTCCCAATTTCTTCTTTAAATTTTGTGATATGCTTGTGGGAAGCTCGTGTCACACACATCAGGACCTCGAGGTTTCCCAACCTCTTTCTACATCCCCACGTGTACTTCGTGGCTGATGGAGGTAGTTCTTTAACTTCTGTGTGTGAGAGTGGGCCCCCAGCTCTCAGTGATACTCGTTACTGACCAGGGCTTGAGCAGTGAGCTTTTTGCTTTCAGAGTATCTTATGCTTTTCCAAGCAAATATGCCTTATCTGTTTTGGTCCTTAAAGTTTAAAGGCAGCAATGATTACCTCCAACTTCATGCCAGCTTCACGAGGACAGAAGTTACATCTGTTCTGTTCTCTGCTTTATCTTTATAACCCACTATGGTGCCTGGTACCCAGTACCCATTTGGAGAATGTTTGCTGAGTTAGTGAATGGATCTCTGCTATACGGTCAAGTTAAAGAACTGCTTATGGTTAGGCTGTCAATAAGAGGCTACTGGATCACCTGTCCCCAAGTCCTCTGCTCTTTCTACCAACTCAGTGGCTATTTGCAGAGAGGTTCAAGATGGATTTGTGTAGACAAAACTAAGAATGAGGGTCTACCGTGACATTCAGCAGAGACCTTACAAACATGAGGTCCAAGAGGGGCCAGAGGACGGCATTCGGATGACGCCTCTCCCAGCACCCCGCGCTCTGGGTGTATGGATTCACCCAATTCAGAAACCAGGCCTGCCTCTCCCACCCTCTGCCTTGGCATGCACTGCGCCCACCACCTGGAATGTCCTTCTTGCCCTTCCCTCTCCAGTTACATGGCCAATTCCTTGTCAGAGATCACTTCTCACCAGGACTTCCCTCTTCTTTCTCCTCTGCCACTCAAATCTGGGCTCTCCATTACCATACACAGTACCTAGCACACAATGTTGTATTTCCTCATTTTTGCAGCTCCCTCTCCCCTCTGCCAGCCCCACACTGTGGGTTCTTTTAGTGCAAGGATTGTATCTTTCCTGTCCATAAATAAGTTCCTAAAAGAGTGGTTGGTACAGAGGTTTTTAATAGTTGTTGCTGAATGACCCATTGTGCGCAACACTCTATTGATCAAGAGAGACAAGGTGACAAAGCTCCAATGAGCCCTTTCCCCATGGCTGGTGAGCTGCTGGTGACAGGGCAGCATGAGTCACCGGTGACGAACACACACACCCCAACATGACATTCGCTGCCCTGTGTGTGCAAGGCACTGTCTTGTACAGCTGCTGATCTGAGCACAGCAAGACGGGCTTCCGTGGATTTTCAATGGCAGGGATGGGCATACAGAATGGGCAATGCTCCAGCAATACACTCTGGCCCATTTCCTACAATGACCAGTGCCTCTGACCAGGGCTCCAAATTCTATCCCAGCCACAGAAAGCAGTAGAGAAAAAAGTGTTGCTTTACACATGCAAACGGGCTGAACATTGTGGAAAAGACTGAGGGAAATTAGCCTAATTATCTTTGGAAGAAAAAGTGTGGTTGGCTTTCCTGTCACCACCTACCCTTATTACAGGCTTGGCAGCTCCTTGGTAAAAAGAAAGGATACATAAAAAAAGGAAGGGGGAGCATTTGGGATCTTCTGTAAAAAGCATACAGGGACAAAGTGGGGTTGCAACCAGAGTAAGCAAGAACTCTACCAGGTCTTGGGAAAAAAGACAGGACGGACCTCTGGGTTTCTTCCAGAGCCTTGTGTCTTTGCCAAGCTGGGGAGAAAGGGAGATATGCCTCTTTCATGCTGTGCATGCTGAAGGGCCCAGAGAGCCTTCAGGGCGGGGGCAACTCTGGTTCAAGCAGCCTTTACCATGGCACAAGTCTCGGCCGGTGCGGGTGGGGGCTCTGCTTTGGGAGGTGCTCTAATCAAAAGTTCCCAGGCCCTGGGCTCCATCCCTGGTGGGCGGGTGATACCTTCTCTGCATGTGTCTTTCTGCATCATCCACCTGCCCAAGGGAGAGGAGGCCGCTGTGAAGGACCAAGGGGTCCCACAGCAAGGGCACCATGCGCATGAGTGGGCTTCTGCGGCCTCGCTCCCTCCCAGGCTGGCCCTGTTGCCTCTGCTGAGGAGGTAAGGGGGCTTCGCCGCTGACTAGCTCACCAAGGTATTTTAAAGGGACAAGTGAGAAAATGTGAGTAAAAATAATCATAAATCGTAAAGGTGCTATCCGAGTGTGAAGAAGTATCATTATTACCAGCGCTTTATTTAGTCGTTGTTCGCATCAGCATGGTACACTGACATAGCTTATGCTTTTGCTCAAATAATTAACATTCCTATTTCTATGGAGGCAGCTATCCCACAAGTGGCCAGCCCCATGGGAATTCCTGCCGTCTGCTCCTGCTGTTCTCTGGACCTGGAATGCCTTCTGAGGCCTCTCCGACTGGCGATTCCCTTGGGACCCTCATCAGTCTGAGCCCTCTCCGTGTCTCTCACAACAGTCCATCCATTTCACCCATGGACTTACCATGCGGGTGGCACTGGCCACCTACTTGCTTGACTTCCTGGTTAGACTGTAAGTTCCTGAAAGGCAGGAGCTATGCCTTATTAGTGGAAATAAATTCATGGGCCAGCACATGAAATATTTCCATGCGCACTCCCCTGAGGGAGCAAAGTCTGCTTGAGAACATGCTCACTGATTATGAGTGGAGTTACGGTCACATGCACAAGGTGCAGACGACAGTGGTCACAACAAGCCACAGCTGACCGCAAAGGAGGCACTGAAAGTCGTCCTGCGAGCATCCCTGAGGAGCTTGGCGCCGTTTTCCCAAGTTTGTAGATAAGGAAATAAAGAGATAATCTGCCTTTGGTCACAAATCTGAATAGCAAGATTAAAGTCAGTTTGATTCTAATGTCTGTGGTCTTAATCACTACATCAGAAAAAGATCATGCACAAAAAAATGGAAAGGAGAGGAGAAAGAGGCATTTGTAATTTATAAAGAAAGGAATACTGTCATACTTTTGGCTTGATTTTATTATTGTTTTAAGCTCTGAGTAGCACTATTTCCCTGACATTCCTTCTAGTCTTAATGACCTAGCAAGTAACTGCAGCAGACAAAGAAGTAAATACAAGTTTCTATGAAACAGTACAATAATGAGAGGATTTCCACGCAGGACCCGAGCCAAGATCCTGCCTCCCTCGGTCTTGGAAGCTGGTTCCCACCTCTCCCTCCTACCTCCACCTTTGAAGTGGCAAGAGTCTCTTCTCTACCATCCTTGACCCGACATCAAAGCCTGGAAATTGCTTCCAGGGACAACAGGACAGGGGTGTAGCAGGGACCCATCCCCACGGTCAGAGCCCCTCCTTGTTCAGGTGCTCTGGTGTGGACACAAAATGAGGGTGGCAGGCCCAACAGGCCCCTTTGCTTCAAGTTAAAGAGGTTTCTTGGGAATTCTTTCCTTTAAATATCTGGCAGGCCAGGCAGAGTGGATATAAGTGGGAGGCATGTAGGTAGGTAAATCTGCACCTCTGGGAAACCTGTCTACTTTTTAAACATTTCATGTTCAATGACCAATATCATAACAATAAAGAGGAAGTTCTCATCTAAACCCCACCCCAACCCCATAAAATGGCTGAAAAAAGGGGTGTGAGTGTGTGAAGCCCGAAGAAGGATTCATGGCCCTTGTCTCCCTGCCTTTGAAAAAAAACACCTTCACACGATCCAGTGAGGAAAAGGCTTTAAAAATATTCTGGCTCCACCACCCATTAACTGTGTGACCTCAGAAAAATGACTTTACCTTGCATTTCTGTAAGAATTCAAAATAATTGGGCTTATCTTAAAGGGTTGTTTTGAGGGTTACAGGCTTACTATACAGAAAACCTTCAAAGCTGCCTGGTAAATAACTGCAACAAGTGTTAGCTATTAATCTGGGTTACTGCTGTTGGTATTAGTATTAGCCTCACTATTTTCTCTCTGCTGTTTTCACTGCCCTGTGACAATCTAAACTTTCCAGTGTCTTCTACGTTCCAAGTTCTCTCTTGGAATATTTTTTGTAAGATGGGACAAGGAAACTGCCTCAAATAACTTCTCTTTTCCTGGCACTAATAATAGAAATACCTAAATCATATAATCAGCAACCAGGTGGTGGTCTTATTAATACAGCTGTCAGCACATTAGAAGTTAAGTGTTTTGCAGAATAAATGCAAAACATATACTTAATGTCATTATTCTTCTTGAGATGCATCACACACTCAAGCCCTCCTCTGATATCTATCTTAATAGAAAAAATCCATGACATAGATGATTAATAGCACTGAGACCTGGCTTCCTAAGGAAGGCTGGGGGGTAGAAGAAACACTGCTAGATGCTCAAGTAGTGGCAAAGTCAGCCCATGAGAGACCAGACTGAATTCGTGGTTGTGGGAAAGGCGAGTTAGGTAAATGGAGAACTCACTTCTAGAGCATTCTAGAAAGCAAGGGTGGAGGTTAGTGACACAATACCTCCCAGCTCATGGTGTTACAAGTATCTAGATTTTCACCCTCTCAAAGCCTTAGAAATACTGCATGGCAGTTCAAAAACATGGTGCCCAAGTAGTTTCATACTGTTTCTATTTAAAAGTGGGTGTATTCCTTTTGAATATGGGATATGACTGCTTGAATAAGAGAATATGGTAGAAGTGATGTGTCAGTTTTGGGGCTCAGAACTTAGTAAGTAGGCAGTTTCCATTTTCTGTTTCTTCAGACACTTGTTAAACCAAGCCACCATAGCATGAAGAAGCCCAAGCTGCATGGAGACACCTTAATGAAGAGACCCACAAGGAGAGGAATGGGGTCCGCAGCGCTCAGCCCTAATGGAGCTTCCAGATGACAGGCAACAGCCAGCAGCCCATGCTGCGAGTGAGCCATCTTAGAACTGCACCCTACAGCTCCCAGCTGAGCCACCCCAGTTTATGCTACATGCAACGGAGATGAGTCTCTGGCTGAGCTGTGCCCAAGTTGTAGATTCATGAGTCAAATAAATGATTGCCTTTATTTTAAGCACTTGGTTTGGGGATGGTCTATAACGTAGCTTGTATAACTGATATACTTCATGTTTGGGAAGAAACCTTCCTGGATCCTTTCAGGTATTCTATCTGGAAATACTGCTATTTTTTCTCTCTGTTCTTAGATCAGTTGAAGACTGAAATTAGCTGTCAGAGCTAGTATTGCACAAACCAGGGAGCCTTTGGGCAGAATGCAGATATGTTGTGACAATCCCTCAGCAAGTAGTCAGATTGTCTTTCTATGCATCAAGCAGTATAAAACTTGTCCCTAAAATGTCTCGTCCCAGTCTCAAAAAAATCAGGCTTCCTGTTACAAATCATAGAAATGCAAATTATATCAACAAGGTACAATTTTACACTGGTCAAATTAGCTGCTTTTTTTTTTTAAATGATAAGGTTTAACACTGGTGAAGTTGGAATGAAATCGGTATATTATACATGGCAAAGTAAGCTAGTACAAGCATTTAGGAAACAATTTGGCAGTGTGTAACCACATGCTCCCATCCATGCACATCAACAGTTCTAATATTTGACTCAGGAACCTTACTTCCAGTAATTTATCCTAAGCAAATAATCTAAAGTAAGATGGATAAAAAAGAATCTTATTAGAGGAAGATGCTTATTGTAGCCTCATTTATCATGGTGAAAAAACTGGAAACAGGTTAAATTTCTAAACATGGAGTAGTTAAAAATAAAAATATAATGCACCAGCCTCATTTAATATTATGTAACCATTAAGATGATAATAATAAGACCAGCAATCCTTAGCTTATGGTGTAATACTAAGTGGGAAAAGAAATCAGAACATAAGATTGTATGTCCACTGATTACAATTTTATAAAAACAGAGATACATATAGATAAATATTAAAAGGAAACAGATGAAGACAAAATAAGTCATTTTATATAGTGGTTTATATTAGTTTTTCCCCTTTTTAAAATAAAACTCTATTTTATTAATAATTAAAACAGGAAGGATGGAGAGATGATCCATTAAGAAAAATGAAATCATCCTCCATCCCAATTAAGAAGAGCATTTATTTGGTGAAGACAGTTACTGCCTGTCTGTTTACCAGAACCAAGAACTGATACTTGGATCCTATGCAACGTCTTTCTTGAAATATATAACTTACCTTACATGGTAACTTCCTAGATAATAAGTCTTCTATCATTTTATGTCATAGTTATATTCTGGGTGTTCAGTAAGAGAGAAGTAGGTAATTCAATGAGTACAGTTAGGTTAGCATATTATATTTTTGGCTTTGTTCCTCTCTCCTTCCAACCTCCTACTTTTTCCTTCCTGGGCTTCCAAAACATAGAGTGCAAAAATAAAACCAGCAACGACAGTTCTTATTTTTAGAGTGAACTTCAATCTGATTTTCACAAAGATCCATGCCAATTAAAAATCACTAATGTTCTCTTGGTGCTAGTAATACAGTGATGGTCTTCTGCATTAAAAATTAAGAATTGCAGTCACATAGGAGAACAAGCCTGGCTTAGACTTCGCAGTGGGCAAATATACACCAGCAAAAGCACATGGAAAACTATTTGCAATTGTGTATTTGGATATTTAAAGCCAAAACCATTTTTACCCTAGTTGTTCAAATATTGGCATTAAGGTCTCCTTTCTCCACTCTGAAAATATGCAAAGGAAAATGGAGAAGGAAGACCTGGCTCATTCAAATCTTACACTTCTTCTTGGAGTCCCGTGAGTGCAGTGGCGGGAAGCAAGGATGCTTTCTCTGCCACTCTTCTTGCTCCTCGTTGGTGGTCGCCCTAGGGCGCCACGACCCGCAGGAGTGGCAATCTAAGCATTATGTAGGTTTTACTTGACTGTATAGCAAAACATTAAGTACATGTTTCCATAAACTAATTTCTAAGTGGAACCATTTACATTTTTCCTTAAAGGTAAATGGCTGCTGGAACACTGAATCTATTTCAGAATTTGGTCTCAACGGGCCATTTTCTTAGTCATAAAATAAATACCTTAGCAGTAATTCTGCCTCTAGTTGTTAGGGCAATAATAAGTCAGACATAGGTTCTCTCTGTGGCCCTTTTCAAGCCAGCCCACTCAAATGCTGGTACAAATGGCAACACCAGCTTGCCAGCCACTAGGGCTGAAGAACTCTCTTGGCTGCTAAAATGTCAACTCCCCTTTGCTTCCAAGGCTTCCAAGCTAAGCATCCTATTGTGCACAATGAAACAGGCAGAAGTCAAGATGTCCTTTGCCAGGATAAAATGAAATTAGGTTAAATTAAATCAACTAACTATATAAACCCCTGAACCCGATAACTTTGAAGACACCCAAAGACATGATACTTCTGGCTCTTTAAATCAGAAAAACTTGGCCATTCTCTCCTTTCTGTCTTCCATACACACTTGGCCATTCTCTCTCTTTCTGTCTTACATACACATCTACAGACTAAATTATTTGAGTTGTTTAAAAGAAGTTACGTTAGCGCCTCTTGATCAGTGCCAAAGCAAAAACCGCTTAATATTTAAGTGAAGAAATTTGTAGCACTAAGCATTGTGGCTTTGATCTTAATTGACTCCTGGTACTGTGACTTACACTGGAGCTGTCTGTGGGCTTTTAACACTACAGAAAGCTCCCTATCTCTTCTTTGCTCCAACAGCCCCACAGCAGGTTTATCAAGTGAAAAGGCCCACTTACTGATGCAGATGTTTAGGTGGGTGATTAAAGACACTTTGAACGCATATTCTCTTGTGATCTAAAATTTGCTCAAGCAGAAGGTGGCTTTAGACAAACCTGAAGGTGCATCTATAAATGATGATTGCTGAATCTCAGTTAATTTAGAGATGTTTTTCTTTGAAATGTATGTATTGCAATTTGCTGGTGACCTCAACTTGAAAAACAGGAATGTATCTGAAGTCCATGCTTACCATTAAGCAGCTGAAAATTTTCAGATGAAATTTGTAACAGTGCTCTGAGAAGTGTCAGAATGACTGAACTGGAAAAGATCTTGGTTCCCACACTGAGTAAATGAAGACTCGGCAGTGGCACCCTTGAGGAGACTGTCCCTGTAGACCACCGTTAAGTACACTGGCACCTTTTTTAAAAGTTAACATTGAAACATAAGACTACATGGCATCTGCCCAGAGCTGGCATTCACTCAGCATACATTGCAGGGTCTGTTTTAGTTGATCAGTGCCCATGCCAGAGGGCTGGCTATATACAAAATTGTCACTCTGCAATAGACAAAACTTCTAGGATTATAAATTAGAGAATTCTCAAGGATGCCAATATTTGTATCTTAGAGTTTTAAGGCCTTGGATATAGATTTTTCTAAGTGTGGCAAAAGTATCAGAGTGAGTTAAGTCTCCTCTGGGATATTAGCATAAATCTATACAGAGGAAAGGACAGACCAAATGAAATGAGCAGCATCATGCCAGTGCTTAATCACTTTGATTTTATGCTATCAAACTGCCAAAAAGCATGCAGGCCTGGTCTAGAAGTCAAAGGATTCAGCTACATAGCTCAACTTCTCAAGAAGAGTCCTGATTAAAACTTTTTTTTTTTCTTAATCCTCCATGTCCGAAATTAGAGTTTTGAGAATGTGGTTACCACAGTTACAATACAAATCCAGAGCTGACATCCTTTTTCACTGATGTCCTTCTTTCCTGAAGTGTAAAGATCACCAGCAGTAACCCCAGAGTCTATTTTGCCTCAGTTTAGAACCAAGAAAAACAAGGCCCAGGAAAGCAGGCGGCCTGAGTTATGTGATGCGGTGGCAACTCAGACCCTTAGAAAACGTGACTTTTACCAAGTCAGGTCTGCCTACTCAGATCAATACAAAATAAATGGTATTGGTGACAAGGAGCAATGGGGACAAGCTACATGACCTTCAGGGGCCAGAGCAAAATGAAAATGTGAGGCTTCTTATTAAAAAATTATTAAGAATTTCAAGTTAGCTATAGCAGAGCATTCTAGGCACAGGGTCAAGTGCAAGAGCACAGGTGACATATCCACGAAACTGACCTTGGGTGCAGTTTTGGCCCTTTGAAGGCAAAGGAGAGAAAAGGCTCTTTGAACACTGAAAATGCTCAAAAATTATCTTTTGCGTGGGCAAGTGAATGAATAAGTGAATGAGTGAAGGAGTGTGATTAGAAAATTACTAAGACCCAGGGTCAGGTTGAGTCAGCACCGTCAGTCACCATGAGTACTTGGTCTATTATTTAAGTGTCACAACCCATAATCTGAAAATACTTCATAACATAATAAACCTTCCCATCCCCAGCAGAAGTAAGTTGCCAGAACCATGTCTAAGACCTAAGTGGCAATCTGTACATGTGGTAGCATTACTGTGCTTTTGCTCAAAAATGCCAACTTCTTACCAGGACTACTCTTGTATTTTTGCTGTCTCTTTCTGCATCTAGAAGTAGCCTAGCCATCCAGATATGTTTTATGGAACATATCTATGTGCAAAACGGACATGGCCTTCAGAAACAAATATTTTGTACATTACCAGGCATTCTTGATTTAAAAACACTAGTAATAGTAACAGAGCTACTGCAATTTATCAAGTTGTTATTATGTCAGACCATGCTAAGTGCTATGCATAAATTTCCTTCTAAAAAAGATCTCATGACATCTCTGTGAGATAGATATATTATCCTGGTTTTCCAGTGAGGAAAACAAAGCTCAGATGTTGAATGGTAGAACCAGAATTTGACATTAGGACCATTTGGACTCCTGGAAACTAATAGTTCTTTGGAAGGAAAATAGTGTAGGTTGGATATACAGAGAATAGCAGGACAAGGGGGCTACTGCTTACTTTCATTTGATAAGGCCTGAGTGAAGTTTCACTTTGGTGAACAAAAATGCAATCATAAAACACTGAAAGTAGAAATTTGAGGTACTGAAAATCGAGGCAGTTAATTTTACAACTTATTGCAAAGGCAGATCAGTTGTACAAAGACAGGTAAAGGAGGAGCCTCCTCACCCATATTTTAGGGGCCTTAGGACTGATTTATTGCATTATTGTACTAGGGAAAGAGGTTTAACAGTACAGAGTGAAGGAGGACTCAGAGACAGGCTAATATTCCATCTCAGGTAATCTGCAATATATTTCATTAAGGGACAGGAAAGATTTTTAAAAAAAGGGTAATTTTCCTCAGTAGATAAAAGAATTACAATATGTAACAGAAACACATGAAACCTTAACTTCAGAGCTTCAGGAGTTAATGACTTTTTGAAGTAGGAACCATGAAAGAATGCGAATATATAATCATGAAATGTCTCAGAGTTGAAGAGAATAGAGTCAGTGTTTCTGTTCCTACCTCTCAAGAGACAAAAGTGCCTTCATAATTATGGCTTGTATTTACTAAGCTGTTTCATTGTTAGTCTGAAAAAAATCAGTGAGAACGTTTGATATCTTGATCTGGGTGATGGTTACATGAGTGTAAACACATGTCACGATTCATCAAGCTGTACAGTAAGATGTGGATTTTATTGTATGTACTTCAATAATTAAAAAATTTTTAAATCCATCACAAAACGAATACAAGCAAACAAACAAGAGTTCGCAAAATGTTCACCTGGCAGGGATATCTTATTTCTCATTTAAAACAAGCTACAAAAAAAAAAAAGAAGGAGAAAGATATGAGGAGCATAGTGAAAGCAAATTCATTTTATATATTCTGTCCACTTTTTTGTAGCATTGTTCTCAATGTCGTATCTTTTTATATTTTTTAATTGCCTAATTAAATGAAAATTCTGTTCTAGGCTTGCAAAATTTTTGAATAATAGCAGAAAAGTATTTCTGGCCAAACACCTAAGTTTTATAGCTTGAGCGCATTCATGAACATGTTTATGTAATGTACACTGTGTATACATTATATGCATATGTAACGATGTATAAATTATAAATAGTTTGTAACAAAATGCTGATTTTGCTCATGTACCCCCTGGTAAGCCAGTTCCCTCCAAGTCAGTTGTGGTGCTCCCGTTCTCCTGCTCCGCACTGCTTTAGGCATCAGCATGAGCAGGTGTCATGATTCTATCCGTGGAGACTGAGAAGTCTGTTCCTTGGACAGGTTACTCAGGAAGACTTAGTCTCTTGATCTACTAGATTCTCCCCTGGATTGTGACAGTTTTATAGGGAATGTGAAAAGAGCTAGCCAACAAGAGGCTGAGAATGGCAGCAAGAACAGAGAAGGCACCTGAGCCCTTGATGACATTGTTGAGCAAAAGAATTAACCAACTTTGGAACCACCCCATCAGAACTTCTTAATATGTGCCTTAAAATATTATACGTCTTCATTGTTGAAACAATTTTGTTTTGGGTTTTCTGTTACTTGTAGGCCAACCCAACATTACTGAGCATCTATCATGTTTGAAGAGCTATGCTGGCCAATTTCCATGCATTACCTCTAATGGATTTCACATCTCTTTAAGATAAGGGATATTTTCTTCATTTAATAGAAAAGGAAACTAAGACTTGGAGAAACTGATGATATCCAATTTCTCACATCTGGTTAGCAGATAGGGCAGGATTTCAACCTAAGTCTGTCTGACTTGGAAAGTTACCACTTAAAAGCTCTATATGTGTTTGTGTATATGTATGGTGTTGTTGTATTTTTATATATGCCCACACTTTTGTACTTATGGTGAAGGTGTTATCTGTGGTAGCACAGTCATTTGTCACATTATTGAGTCTTTGATAAAATATTAAAAATAGTGGTACATAACTGATGGTATATGCAACAAAATTAAGCAAATGACAAGAACTGGGAAGAGTAGCCATTCCCAATTTTCCTTCTCCATTGGGAGTTACTCATTTTCCTTCTCATGGGTCAGAGAGTTCAAGCTTGGTTGTTGTGGCTAGCTGACCACATCTGCATTAAATATTTATCAACTTGTATAAAGACAATTAGTGAGAATGAGTGTTTAAAGGGAAATATGTGTCTATGGAGAAAATACTGAATCAAAGATGGCAATTTGCTGTATAGGGACTACCACGCATCCTCCCTTTTTCATCAAACACTTTGCTAATCAATCAAGGCATTTCTTTTTCTCCCTGACCTTGCATGTAGCTCCTACATCCAATTTCTACAATTCAAGCTGCAGCAGCCGCTGCCAATCAGACGGATTTGGCTCTCTGCTTTGAAACTCATTTGCCATGTCTATCCTATGTGTTCAATGGGGGATGGCTCTTTAGGGATGTAACTGAAATTACAGGGAAATTGTGCAATGGTAGTGTATCAATTCCTGAGAGCTGAATGAGGTGCAATTACTGCTAACTGGAAATATTATCTATGCATTTCTGAAAATTGAGTCTAAAAACTATATTAGCAGCAATGAAGTTTAAGTGATCCCAAAAGAAAAGGGTAAAGTGTTGTAAAATGTAAATGGCAATAATAAATTTGAGAAGTTGGACTATTTGCATGTCTGTATCTTTACACAGAGAGCTATATGCACATTCATGAAGTGGATTCACATTTTCTTTTCATAGCCATAAGTTTTGATCCTATTATCTAGGTAATTAAATACAAAAATAAATATAGCAGTAACAATCCTACTACCAGAAAGAACCTTGGAGATCACCCAGTCTCTCTGCCGCCCATCTCCACCGCACTTTGTTCTAATGAGAAAATTAAAGCCAGCAAGGCCAGTGCTTTGTCCATAGATATCTGACTGGCTAATAGTTGAGCCAGGCTGTTTCCAGACCCCAGCTCTGTCCTCCTACTCCTTTTCCAAATTGCTCTGATAGCCTTTTCAATGATGGACACACATACTAAACTTTAAAATTCTATTAAACCTCAAGAGATTAGTGAAGTGTGTGGCAAGGAGAAGAGAGAGTGATGAAGTAAGAAAGTGAGGGAGACATCTCTGCTGACTCTCCACAGCTCTGTGGGGACCGAGCAGAAGGCAAGCTCCCGATCTTGTGACTGAGCAGAGGACAGCAAGCCTCATGAGGTGAGACAGTCTCGGCTGTTAGCGGGTGGGGCAGCACAGTCTTACTGAGGAAGCCCACCCGACTGGCCGAGAGACAGGGCCATGGCCCACAAAGGATGTTTGGGTTTTCTCTATTGCCTTTAGTCAGCCATTCTCGACTGAATGGGTAGCTCCATATAGTCTTCCATTCCTATAGTCTTCCAAAATGGTCCCCGAGTCCCCAAAATGCCCTTGTTTATTCAGTTACCCCATGAAAAACAACTATGTTCAGTAAATTCATTTAATCAGGTAAATGATATTTACCCTCACAAGGAATAAATGAATGACTATATATAGTAGGCTTAATACAAAGTAGGACATGAAGATCAATAAGGTTAATTTTTGTGTTATTACTACTATAATGATTACATTTAAAAGCTCCCAATTGATTATTCTAAAAGTAACAGGGCCCTCCTTGGCGCTTAAGTCCTATGAATTCATTGAATTGAGGAAATTTTATGGTAAGTGGTTGGAAGCCTGAGTTTTGAAGTCAGACAGGCTCAGACAGTTTTTCAAGCAAGTTATTTAACTGTGGTAGACAGAACACTGACCCCACCCCTCCCTAAAGACGCACACACTCTAGTCCCTGGAACCTGTGAATATGTTCCTTTCCAGGCAAGAGAGACTTTGCAAAAGTGATTAAGGATCTTAAAATAGGGAGATTTTCCTGGATTATCCGGGTGGGCCCAAAGCCACCACAAAGAGCCCTTCGAAGGTGGAAGATGGAGGCAGAAGAGTCCAAAAAGGAGATGTGGCTACGGAAGCAGACTTTGGAGTCATGGAGTGACAGGCTTTGAAGATGCAGGAAAGGACCTCAAGTAGAGAAATGAAAGCAGCCCCTAGAAGCTGGAAGTGGATTCTGCCCTTGAGCCTCTAGAAGGGACACAGTCCTGCAGATACCTTGACTTTAGCCCAGTGGGACCCATTTGGGCCTCTGACCTCCACACCTGTAAGGGAGTAAATCTATGCTGTTTAAGGCTTCTAAGATTGTGGTAATTTGTTACAACGGCAGTGGGAAACTACCTGATGCTCCTTGCACATCTGTGTCCTCATCTATAAAATGGGAATAAAAAAGTATGTGCCCCAAAGGGCTGATACGAGGATTACATAAGAGAATACAAACAAAACACTTCAGGACTTGAAAGTGATTAAGAACTCAATAAATTTTCACTGTCATTATGTATATGGTACTATTGTACTTAGTAGGGATTTATACATTGCTGATTATAATTAGTGATTCCATAAAATGTAATTCATTGTATCATAGCAATACCTCATATTTGAGTAGCACCTATCCGTTTTTTACAAAGCACTTTCACCTCTACTGTCTTATTTGATGCTTATTATAATTGTGAGTCCACAGATGAGGAGACTGAGCCTCCCAGGGGAAAGGATTTCTCTAGGTCATTCAGAGAGCATGCCATTGGCCAAAACTGGAGTCCAGGTCATCTGATTCCAAATACAGAAGTAGACACTCAATTTCATCATGTCGCTTATGGAAATACATGTGCATGGTATGCAGAATCTTAATATGGAACAAAAATAACACCAAATGATGATGGGGTTGCTCATCACACCCCAGACCATTTCCATATGATCCCACTCAGCAGTTTTCTGCCAGGGCCCCCAGTCCCTGCTTCTCCAAGCACAGCCTGAGTACTCTCTCTAATGCATCTAGTCAATTGTGCAAAGCACAAGGGAAAAAATTCCATCCTGACCACAGCAGGCAATCACCTTATGCCCTGAAGCATGAAGTTTGATTACCCTTATCTCAGTTTATCATTAAATCAAAAACTGTTGCTATGAATACTGGCCTAGAACTCCATTTATGAAATGATACAGGCCAGTCAGCAGAAATAAGTTGAGTGCCCTTTTTCTTTCTTAATTTCTGCTCACTGTGGAAATCTTTAGCGAACTGGAAAACAAAAGCCTCTTTAGCTTTGAGCAGATTTTATTACCTTCTTCACTCTCCCATGAGCTAGTCCGGATGCCTTCAGCTCCTATGCCTTCTCCCTCTGCTGTATGGAGGTAAGAGGTTTCAGATCTACTACCTAGTGGCCTGCGGAGGATAAGGTACTATCCTTGAAGTACCTTACTTGGATGGGAAACTACACCTTAGCAAGATGCCAGGCAATTTACAGGTACATCCATGGTTGAAATACTCTTGTCTACACTAGAGCATTGCTTTGTGATGAAGGGACTGTGGAGTGTGTGAGTCACCTAAAGTGCCTGGTAAAAAGGTACATTCCTGGGCCCCATTCCAAACTTAGAAAAACAAACCCACTGGTACCGGGGCCCTGGGAATCTTCATTTAAATCCTATATGATTCTGATGAACTGCAGTGATTGAGGACCACTGGTAGAAATCAAAGATGTAGTCAATGACGGGAATGATTTAAGAGTGTGCCTGCATTTCCATGGTGTTACTCAGGTTTTAACTTGAATAACAGATTGTTGCCTGAGGGGCAACCAGCATGCAACACGTGCCAGTCATCAATGTTTGTCCACCATCACAACCAACACTGGAAGCCAGAAAGGGCTGACATCTGGGTCAGGAATATTCAACTAGGCTTTGAGGTCTTGGGTAAATCTCTAGGCCACTGGACCTCTCCTGCCAGATTCCTCGTTCCAGTCTGGCTGAATCTGCAGCAAGGGTCATGGGTGGGGGTGGAGGGAGGGTAGCTGGTGTGAAACTGGCTTCACAGTCTATAGATCAGTTAAAGAGATATAAAACCACAAGTGAAAAAGACAGCACAGTGTAAGGGTTAAAAGCATGGTCTCTGGAGCCAGCCAGCATTTGCTTTTGTTAAGACACTCAGATATAAATACACAAACACACACACATAGCACTCACTATCCGCCAAACACTATTCTAAATGCTGTTCAAATATTAATTCATTTGTGTGTCACAACCCTACCAGGTGGGTACTACCACCATCATCTACTTCTTATGCGGTGAAATGAGGTCTCAGAGAGGTTATGTAATTTGCTTAAGATCACACAGCTTAACACACAGCCAAGACTCAAACCCTGACAAGCTGGCTCATGTTCTTAAAACACCTTATTGCGCTGCTTGTCATCGATCCAAGTTGCCTGGTTCCACTACTCATTAGCTGTTTATCCTGGAAAAATTACTTAATCTCCCAAAACTCAGTTTCCCCCTTTGTAAAAAGAGGTAGTTATTAATATTAGTGCCCACTTCAAAGAATGCTGATCAAATCATTTAATATATGCACTTACAAGAGTATCGGGCATGGAGTAAGCATTCAATAAATGCTGGCTCTTGGTCAGCTATATTAGTCCTATACTCTGAGGGGCAGTGGTGAGGATTAAATTAGGTAACATATTTAAAGTGCTAGGCACGGCGCCACAGCACACGGTAAGCACACAGTAAGTGTTAGCTGTTATTATTAGCCAAGTTGAGCCAGGCCCGTTTATTTTAGGTCCTGTCTGGAAGGCAACTGTGCTCTGTGCAGGGGGAGGCAGCAAGCCCTTCACTTCAAAAAGTAACTGGGTGGGAGCCAGACTAATTACCAGACTCAACAGGTTTTCTGCTTCATGTCACTGGAATATTCCTGAAAAGTTCCTGATACTGAATTTTTATATACCTAATTCTTTTTCCCCACTGACCTATTTTATAATTTCTGATTGATCTCTGAATGGCAGTGGTTCTTCAGACTTAAGGGTCTTCTCTTGGACTCTCTGTCATGTAACTATTAACTTGTAAAAGCCTTAAATACACCAAAGAAAATTGAACCACTGGAGCAATTCTTGGCAAAGAAATTGGCTTAATCATTTCTTAATGCAATTTTTCTCATTTTATTTTCCCTTAATTATATGTTCTAATAAGCATGTTTGTATGACACAGAACTTCTGGTCTTCCTCCCCATGAAGCTTATTGCCTCCACTATTAAATATAACCACAGGTTGATTACAATGTTATATCAAGGGGTTAATGATGGCTTGGAAAGCCTCAGACCCAAAAAGCCTAGCTTGGAGTAGGAATGTGCATGGGGTGGGGGTGAGAGAGTTGGGTAGGTAGATTGTGGGGAGCCATGGATGGGGGAGTTTATCTTGAAAGCTCAGACCCAGAAAGGAGTGCTGAATCGCCACAGCCTCTTAAGTATGGGGCTTTCCAAAAAGAAGGATTAGTAACTTTCCAAGTTACTTTTTTGCTCTATTGGGAAAAGACCATCATAGCTCTAACCTTATTCCTTGCAGCTTACCAGGAATGACAGGCTGTATCTGAAATATTATAAAAAGGGAAACTCAATTTAATGCATTTACTAAAATATTTGCTGCATGTCTACTGTGTGTCATCCACTTTGCTAACTTACGGGGGTAAACAGGCAATCTAGCTTCATGGGGGAGCAGTCTAAGGAGCTCCTAGAGTCCAATGCGTATCATTCTCAATTTCAACACATTTCTATGTCTCTACCACTTCCTAGCTCTACATCCTTTTCCTCCCATATGCATGTGCAATTTATTCTCTATTATAGAGTCTTTGTCTGAAGTCTTTTCAAGTTAAAAAAAAAAAAGATGAAGCTGAGGAAGCAGTGACCCTCTAGTTTGGTTTTGCTAAAGAACTCTGTAGGGGGAACCAGCTTGCTGGGTAATTTGAAGCAAATCAATGTTAGCCCCTGTGATGCTCCTGTGTAACGCTGAACCAGTTGGCACCTAATGTGGGGGTTTTAGCTCTGATCACGGAGCAATCTAGTGAATCGCCATAAAATTGATCCCATTTATTCTGATGGCTTAAGCTGTGGGCCATCTGCTGAATGGCTAAGTAGAGTAGACCAATGACACTCAATAAATATTTGTGGATTGTATGGTGAACTGCCTCTTCACACCTGAAAGGCAAGTGTGTCCTTGGTTAGGACTCAAATGTGGATAACTGATTTAGAGTCCGACCCCCACCTCACCCCAGGGCCTTTGCCTAAGCTGTTCTCTATGCCTGGAATGCCCTCCCTCTTACCACCTCCCCCGTCACCCCCCACTGTCCACCTGTCTAAATCCTACCTAGTTCAAGGTTCAGCTCAAATATCAGTGGCTCCACAAATCCTTCCCTGACCACCCAAGCCAGAAATAGCTTGTGCTCCTCTCATTTTCCGTAGGTCTGTGTGTACGTTTTCTGGCATTTAAAACAGACATCATTGTATTCTGGCTGTGTACAAACCTCATCTTTTCTATACCACTGAGTAAGACTGTTGAGCTCTGGAAGTGTGTGTCCGCTCCTTTTTGAATCACTTCCCCTACTCTGGCACTACTTGTATAGAGGAGACACCCGGTAAAAGGTGGCTGAATGAACAAATGGTTACCCCAGCAATGACAAAAACAGAAACAGAAAATTCTTTATTCCTTCTTCTTCTGTAGCTTTAAAATATGTATTTACTTGATCTATTAATTACCCAGGGGAAGTCTGGGGACTTACTGATATATGTCAACAACTCTACACACCAAAAAGGCTTCCAGAGACCCTCAAAAGGACAAGGGGTACCTAGGCCGGTGTAGACACTGGGGGAGTCTGAGTCCCTGGTTTGCTGACAGCCAGCACTTGGGAATGGAAGTGTTATTTTCTCAAAGGGCTTCATCTGTTCTGGTTCACATGTGCCAGTTGGTCGGCTGAGTAGAGACTCCTGACTTTATTTTTAAATACAGACTCCAGTAATAGGCTAAGTGATGGCAGATCTTCCAAGGCCTTATTACGCATGTACCAACATATTGGACTTTTAAAACCCAAATTTCCTTCCCCTGAACATATGTTGAAAACCTTTACATTTCAGCATTATATGGAGTGGTAAAATATATATTTTTTCACTCCCACAGGATTCCAGAATAAAGAACAACAACAAAATGCTGATATACAGGTGACAATGGTCTGATTACTTGTATAGCTAAAAGGAATTCTCCTGCAATCCTTTGAGAACTGAATTCTTACGAAGAAAAATGTATCCTACAATATAATACACAGTCAAATTTCAGAAACACACTTTCCATGGTGGTGCCATGAATGCTTGCACAGCTGCAGCTCTCACTGTCTTGGCTGATGGGGCCCATAAATACTCCTGGAAAATGGGACAATGATACATAATGGATCTCACCTGCCAAGATCAGGAAAATGAATGTCAACTGCACCCTGATGCAGAGGCACTTCTTGGTGGAGAGTAGTGAATATTGCCATTTGTCCTATGAAACTGTCATTTGGACAGGAAAGTCTAACATGGAGAAAGACAGTGGGAGAAGATGCTGTTCTAGGAACACTTGAAAAGAAGGGTGTGCCATAATGATTTGGCCAACAGTTATAAAAATGAAAGAATGCAACAATATGATTTAGTTTAGAAGCATACCCATACTGTACATATCATTTTGCTTAGAATAAAAATTTCCCTCAAAGTATGACTCTTATTGAAAAACAAAAGTCAGAAATATCAGGGAGTCAGCAAATTGCAGGGTGGTCCATGGTCCCAGAAACAATTCTGTGCAGGGCTAGAAAGGTGGGCTGAAATGGGAGGCAGACTTGAGTTCAAACCGTGACTCTGCCACCTCCTGCTGGGTGACCTCAGGAAAATGACCCGACTTCTCGGGTGCCTGAGTTTCTTTTCTGATAAAGCAGTGATAACAGAACCCAGCTTACACAGGTATCTGAAGGTTACATGATATAATCAGGATCAAGACCTTAGTACAGTGCCTGGAACTGAGTGAGCAGACCAACAGCATGGGTGAGGCGCGGTGGTTGCCTCTTGATTTCTCCTCTTCCTCTCCCTCAGTCACCCTCACCATCATATCCTCCCAGCTGCGCTGTGGGTCATTTCTTAGGAAGTGTCAGGGGAAGAGGTAAGAAGGCTATGCCCTCCAGAACACGAGGCGGGCTCTCCTTCCCCCATCAAACTCCAAAAGCAGTACTTCTCATTATAAGAGGTTTCTTTTTAAAGCTTGACATCATGACTTAACAAATGCAGCTACCTAATCCATGACGATCTTGCCTTAACAAGCAAGGACTACTGTAGCAGATACTGGATGGAGTAAAAAGAAGAAAACAAACAAAAACATGGGATCGAAAGTACTGGATAATATTAGACATGGGTCCCAGATTTAGGTACATCACATGTTCTCGGTAAAAAGGGACAAAACAATGACCTGTTCAGTTCTCCAAAGGACTAGACAAGCTCTTTTTTTTGGTTTTTAGTCATTTAGGATCACAGGTTAAAGGCTAATTCATTCCTCTCTTCTCCTTTTCAAACAAGCTGAATTCTGAAGGTCTAGGATGAGTGGTGTCTGAATGGCTCCTTCAAATTCTGTAATTCTGGTGGTTTAATAATATCAAGCCTAATGAGGCTTTCGTGTGGCTCATGCAAGGTTGGGGCAAGTCCCCTTGTCTGCACAGCACAGCACTGCAAGTCAGCAGGGGCTTTCTGCAGGTGAAACCCCAGATCTGGATGAGGGGTCCAGCACAGGTTGCCAAAAGGAAACTTCCCGTTCTGGGTGTTAACTTTAGTTACCACAGCCAGACAATGCTGCCAGTGGTGTGGAAGAAAAAATTGCTGTAGCCAGCTGTGCTGTTCACAGTCGGATGGATTCTGTGTAGCTCCAAATGGTGATGGAGCCAGCAGCCTGTTGTAGCCAAGGACAGGATGATGGATGATCTACAAAGTGTGTCCAAGTAGAGAGAATGGCAGAAGTTCACTTTTGGGGTTGTTAAAATGCTAATCTGGGTGAGTTAACAAAAGCTTAATAGAAAAGAGAAGTTTGAGAAATAAGTACACCTCATGTGGTATCTATGTGGACCACTGATTTGATCGCCCTTGGTTACATAAACAGTTGCTTCTCAAAGTGAGAACATTTCCTAGTTTTCCTGTTGGGAAGAATGGAAGCAGCTTCAATTACCAGTGGCACCACCACTGTTGCCAGAATCTAAGCAGGAAAAGTCAGCCCAACAATAGCCATCCGAACTGAAAAGGGTTATGGTATGCTCAATATAGTTACATGGTTTTTAGTCTCTCTAAGTGTCATGGGAGTAATTCAAAACACACTTTTTTTCCAACTGGAAGTTGGCAGCTGTTCACAAAACAAGTGGCGACCTAAGAAACTGCCTTTGGTAGATTTTAATGCTAAATCTCCATTCACATGAGCCTCAGAAAGTGAGATCTCCTGCTCGAAGGGGAGTTTCAGTATGTGAATTACACTAATAGTACATTGAATTATTAGTGTTAAAGGCAGGAAGGTTGGCTTACTGTAACTGGTGTGGATAATCTTGCCTTAAAGTTTTAGTATGAAATAACATGCTTCCCCCCAAAAAGGGTGCATAATTACATTTCTCATCAAATGATTCATTTTGCCATTTTCTATTTCTTTGCATTTTTACTAGTAAGTTGAACATACAGACACAATGTCTCCCTCACCTGGTGTTGGAACAGTGGCTAGCATAGCTCCTTGCAAACGACAGGTATTGAATAAATACTGACTGGTTGGCATACCCCAAGTGCCGTTTGCTTCCTCTAGAAATGAATCCATAATGTGCAGGCTTAAAGTCTATTAATTGAAACAAAAGGTAATATTTTATCCTGCAATATGCTAAGGAAGGTGTTCACCTCCTATGGTTATACCAATAACAGTTGGGCATCCAGCCAGCCTCTTAACTCTGCATAAAATGCATCAGAAGGGTGAAAGATGGCCCCATTTCAGACGCATTTTTCACTCTTCCTAGCTTAGTGAAACTCCCATGCAAGAACAATGACTAAGCTAATTACCAAGGTTTATGATGATGGAGCAGCAAGAAGTGAAGAACTTCCTCAGTTTCAATAAATCCTTAACAACTGTGAGCATTTTTGTCAATCAAAGCTCTGCTTCCTGCTTACTTGCCCGGGTGCCTCTCAAGCAATAGAAACACCACGCAAGGATTCAGGGGCCCACTTACCCAGAGCACAATTACTGGGCAGAATTCATCCTGTGCAGCAAGCAGCCAATGAACTGAAGTCCATTGGATTTCTCAGTTGCTCTCACTCTAAGGACTAACAGGTTTACGTCACAGACATCTTTTCAAATCCACCAAACCAGGGGAGACATGACCAGATGGTGCTATTAGAGGGCACCAAAAAAAAAAAGAAGAGGGCAGAATGCCCACTATCTACATCAAACTCGAGTCAACCAGCTGTTTGATGATGAGGAAGTTACAATATTCCTGGCACACTGTTCTGCATCACAGAAATGTCCCTCAAAAAAAAGTAATCTATTCAGCATCCCTAGGACAAATGAGGATAGGTAGCAATATTCTGTAGGATCCAATAAGAAATAGTAGCTGGTAGTTAATCTAACTAAACGTGCCAGTGGAAGAAAGTGATCTGCTAAACAACATATTTTGGAAGTCTTAGGGTTATTTACTTAACTGTCTTTCTGAGAGTACATTTCCAGGGACCTAAATCAAAACAAAGACACTAACTAGAGGACAAAATTCAGCTATGGCTGGGCTGTACTTTGTTTACGTTAGGATGTTTTAAGTTCATGGTAATAGAGGTCCAAATCTCAGAGCTTCTTTGGCCATTTCTGTTTATCTAAGCCAGGGTAAATGTTTGTGTAATATTTGCCAGTATGACAGAATATGCCTGTCACTCACTACATTAAACATGACTACACACAACTTAATTTCCTGAGTTAGAAACCTAAGAAAGGAAGGGGATTTCTTTCTAACAAGAATAAACCAGCATCAAGACCTATTTGTAAAGCACCAAAGGATAGTACAATCTTCACCTTGAGCTGAGATTTCTCAATTCTACATGAATGAAACCCTGAAAAAATTTGTCAAACAAATTATCTCTCATGTTCCGAGGGACAGAGATCAAATCAGCTCAGAAAAATGTTAAACCTTTCCTTAGGGCTTTAGCCTTGAAATAAACAAAAGAATCTACTTTATTGCCTAAAGTGTCAAGCAGAGGGAAAAATAATCCTTATAGAGCACCTATACTTTTTACTTAAGCAAACTACAATTCTGAGTAGCCAGAAGTTCTTGGGAAAATTGCCCTAGACATTTCTTTTCCTAAGTAACTGGAAACACAACTGCTTTTTTAAGGGAAAAAAAGCCTTTGCTAGTAGTGGTGGACGTAAGGACCAATTACTGCCTAGAAAGTCTGTGTATCTATAATAATGATCTACTGTCCCTTCTGTGAAAATCACCCAGCTGAGAGTGGTGAGGGGCGAGGGTGCTGGAACTTGGTTTACTGACCGGTCACCTCAGCGCTGGGCGGACGCTCCAGAGTTCCTCTAGTGCTGTAATTATTACCGCTACTTCATTCCCCGCCTCGCTCCGCTCTTTACAAGTTCAGGATTTAAACAATTACCTGACAGCAGCGGTCCTGACAATCGATTTAGTAGAAAATTTTCAAACCCAGTTTTCATCCACACCTTCAAGTCCTTTACGACCTTTCATTTCAATCCAAGAGTTAAACACGACAGAGAAAGCTTTAAGCTTTAAGCCCTTCCAAATCACCCAGGGCGGCTGCTGTATCAGTTTCCGCAGACCAGGAGCAAACATCACCGCTGTCAAGACGGGAAATTAAAGTTCCCCTACCTTCCTCCTCACCATCCCCCTGCCAGCGGCTGCGACGCGAGCGGCGGCTCCCTCCGGCTGCAGGACGCCTCTCGCCGCCGGAAAGGGGCTCGTGCAAAACTGACTCTTCCTTATTTGTTTCCATCCATAATTGATGGGTAGATGAGAACGTAACACATCTCGGCGCTGGGCTCTTGCCGCTTGGCGGAGACCCTGTCCAAGACGCTTCCGTAAATCATTTCCAGCCCGAGAACAAAGCACGGAAAGTTGCGGGGGAGAGTGGCCCGAAGGAGAAACCCGGGCGCCGGGAGGGAGGTGGGGGCGGGCGGGGGGCAGCTCCCGGCCCCGGGGCCCGCCCGCGGCGCGCTCGGCCGGCAGGGGGAGAGGAAGGGTGGGAAGTGGCCGCCCTCCGGGCCGGGGCCGGGGCCGGTGCCAGAGCCGGGGGAGGGGTGGCCAGCCTCCGAGCCCCCTCCCTTCGCCGCCGGCGCTACCCGGGGCCGCCCGACCGGGGGCGCGCTGACGGGCAGCCGGCGTCCGCGGTGAGCGGCTCGGCTGCCGGCGTCCGCGCTGCCCCCTGTATGCTGGCGCGGGCGAGGGCTCGCCGGTCCGCCTCCAGCCGGGCCCCGCGCTGCCCGACCCCGACGGTCCCGCGGCGGCTCCGGGCCCTGCAGGCGGAAGGGGGCGGCCTTGGCTCGCGCGTCGCGCTGGCTGGAGACGCCGTGCCGGCACCGAAGCGGCCCGGGTTGCCCTGATAACGCGCGGGGGAGCGCGGAGCTGGCGCTGCCTGGCAAGAAACTTTTGCTTGCTTCCGCTTTTCTCCCCCGAGGTGGGTGCCCAGTGGGGCGGCCTCCGAGGCCACGTGCCCCTCACCCACGCCCCCAGCAATGCCAGTTTGACGGGTCCGCCAAATCTCTCCAGCCCTCTGCGTGTCCCTGGCACGGCAGGCGGAGAGAGCCGCTTGGAAAGGAAATCAACTCTCCAGTGACAACACACGCGCGCGCGCGCACACGCACACACACACCGGCTGCGGATCTGGGATCTGGGGATCTGGGTCCGATCCTCACCGGGCGCCCAGAGCATCAGCAAATTTTTACAAGACGGTCTTACCTCATGGGGGAAAAGGCTGGTAGGAAAAAAATCTTGTCATGGGCAAGAAAAAAAGAAAATAAGAAATAGAAATACAGATATATTTCCTCTGTCTCTTTAGGTCTTGGCTTCCTCGATATAATCCTGAAACTCGTCACCACCAGTCCTCGCAGCAGCGGCAGCGGGACGGCGCGGGAGCAAAACAAATCTAGGCACGGCAAATGGTGTAATTCGATCCATCTCCAAGTCAGTCGGTCAGGCGAGCCGGAGCCTGGTTCCCTCCCCGCGCCCGGCGGCTCGCGGCCCACCCCCGGGCGCGGACGGCAGGAGGCGCGGGCGGCTCGCCGCGCTCGCCCGAGCCCGTGGCCAACGCCGCCTGGAGGCCCCCGGCCCGGCGCCGCGGCCCCGCTGACCCCGCGGTGGCCTCCGCGTCCCTCCTCCCGGGCGCCCGACTGCGCACCCTCCCTCTCTCCGCCTCCGAAGAGCGGCTCCTTCCAGCAACTCCCTGCGAGCGCCTCAGTCATGCAGCTCGCGAGGGCTGATGCAGCCTGCGAAGCAGCCTTTTCGCTTTCCCTCTTTTTCTCGTTTCCTTCCTTTCTTCACAGCTTTCCTTCAGGCATCCAGAGGACAAATCGGTGCAGCCCAGAGGAGCTGCAAGTACAGTTGCTCCGTGAAGTTCTGCCTTAGTTTCCTAAGCTGCGATGTATTTTTTAAGCACATCCTTACCAACCCGCCCCATTTACCTTTGTTGTCCCCCCACCCCCTCTAATTTCTCTATAACCACTAAGCAAAACAGCTGGGAAGAAGCAATCAAACATTGCTTTATCTTTATAAAATACAGAAATTGCCTACTAAAAATCCCATTTCTACTCTGAATGAAAGCCATTCAGTACAGTATAATTTCGCAGGCTAATGAGCCGTTTTTACAGGCAAGTGTGTCGTGTAATATGTTGTGGGAGAAATGAAAATGTCCTTGAAGTGACATCATTTAAAACTGACTGCCACAGTGAAAGCAAAAAATAAAATAAAATAAAATAAAAAATTCATATATTCCAAAACAAGAGGATTTTAATCCAAACTTCATTTCCAAGAACGGGTTGTGTTTTATTAATTTCCAGCTGAATTATGAATCCCAGAGGGCTCTCATGGGCTGGGGTGAACCATGACGCCCCTACTTAAAGAAAAAGAAAGAGGAGAGCTTTTTCGCCAAACTTAAATTTTCATTTGCATGTGGTTAATTACCGTGAAAGAGAGAAAGGGGCAGAAAAAGGATTTTCCTTTTCTCAGTGGTTCCTGCTTTCTTCCCAGCACAGAGTTACATGTTTAAATGAAGGAAAAAATACCGGTGCTGAGTTGTTTCTAAAACTTCCACTGACAGCATTGAAAAGGAACCCAAGAAAGGCACCCTCAGGCACTGCTGCAGGACTCACCCGGAGAACGGAGTCCTCACTGGGTAACACTTTGTTACCAAAAGGAAGAAGGAGGCAGGAGGAGGGGGAGTCTTTTAAATATAAACTCTCTTCCTGCTGTTCTTCCTATTCGAAGAAAAGGGTAGGGGGCGGAAGGAACAGCTTTGGCAACACAGCTCTGTGATTTTTCTGTTGTTGTTAAGACTTTTGTTGGCTGGCTGGCTGGTGTGTTCTGGTCGTGCTGGGCTCTGACATCACTGCAAGTTACTTGGCAGTCAGAGCCCTTCCCCAGCCAACTTCTGACCCAGAAAGCTGTTCCTGCTTTACTGGCATACAGTCATTCCGTGTTTTCCCCTTCCAGGGAGCAAGCCCCGCTGCAGGCAGAGGGCCCTGTACACTGAAAGAAGATGCAAAGGGGTGCCCCGCAGCTTGAGGAGAATCAAATGCCACCCACCTGGAGGCACGAAGCTTGACTTGTCCCAGGTCTGCAGTAACAGCAAAAAAATAAAAATTCATTTCTTTAGATTCCTGAATATTTGTTTGAAATTCCACGATGGCCAACTTGATAGAGCACCACCCCAGAGATGGCAGTTTACCCTAGACTGAGTTCTTAAATTCAGGAATAAAATACTTGTAGGTTGCAGAAGGATATGCTAATCAGTCATTTTGAGCCAAGGATTAGACATGTTTTCAGTCTAGACCTCAGAGCCAATCCCTATGTTTAATCCACTGGGTGTGTACAATCCACTGACATGGGAAGAATGGTACCCTTCCTTTATCTTCTGGTTAAAGATCAAAATATTACTCTTAAGGACTCATCATTTATCAGGGACCCAGAATCTGGACCGTCAGGAAAATGACACCTTTTATTTGTATTTTAAGGGAAAGAAGTGTCAGGAAATGCTTTTTCTCCAGTTTATTAGCATTTGGGCCTTTCAATTGATTTTATACACTTTTAACCTGTTAGCCTTTTTTTCACTTCTCTTCTCCAACTTTCCCCTCCTTACCTTATGCTTCTGGCCCTATCATTGCCTGCTTCTTGCAGTTCCTCCCCATGTCATATGGTTTCAGGTCTCCATGTCTTTGCTTATGGTGTCTCTGCATTCTCGGGTACTCTTTCCCCATAATTTCATGTACTTTAATTTCTGCTTTTCTTGCCTTTTAACAAAAATTTCACATAGGTGTCAAATTTCCCTCATTCCACAATTCCCCGGGATGGATGTAAACACCTCTCTTCTGTGCTCTCCTAGAAAACTCACTTACACAACTTGTCAAATTGAAGGGAAAACATCTGTTTGGAGATATCTTCCTTGCTGGCTGCTTCTTCAGTGCAGGGATCTTGTCTTATTTACCTGGACAGCCCCAGTGCCTAGCACAGTGCCTGGCATTTAATGGGCAAAGATCCTGTTAACAGATCTGATCATGGAACTCACAAATTCCTCCCACTCTTCTGTGTGCTAAACCAGAGAGAACAGTCATCTCTAGATTGTATGCTCCTCTGGAGTAGGAATTTAGTCACCTGTGTCTCCAGCACAGTACCCAGGTAAGGATGTTTGCTGAATGAGTGAATAATGAAGGGAAGGAAGGAAGAAAAATATATGGTTCTTTTCACACCCAGAAGAATACTTATGGAGTTCAATGCTATAGACAGTTAGTGATTATGCTTTAGTGTTATCTGCATACATTTCCCATCAGTGATAAGTAGTAACTTAATTTACAGTCTTTTTTTTTCTTTAGGAGTGAAGTTCAGAATTTTATTTCTATTTCTTATTCCCAATCTAGTTTTGAGAATAAAAGCTATCTGAAAATTATAGAAACTCTGTGTGTAATGGTCAATGAAAGCTTACCAATCATGTGAGAGGACAACTCCATAACTATTAAAGTTAGTAAACAAAGTTAGTGGTAAATATATGCAAAACTCTGTTCTAAGCATTTTACAAATATTAACTCACAGCAATTCTACAAAGTACTATTACTATCTTCATTTTATAGAAGAGGAAACTGAGGCTTAGAGAGGTTAAATGACTTGCCTAAGGTCACACAAGTGGTAATTAAGTAGATCTGAACCCCACCTCTCAGTTGTGAGAGGGATTCAGAGTGAGGTCACACTTAATAGCAGTAGTTCATATCAAGGTTTTGGTACACCAGACGGCCTTGATTCAAATTCAGGTTTCTTCCCTGTTCGGATATCTTACTTAGCTATACTGTGCTTCAGTCTTCTCATTTGTGAAACAGGTTTGATAAGAGTACTTCAAGTGGACTGTATGAAGACCGAATGTGATCATGCATGTCAAATGTTGAGCATCTTACCTGGAACACAGCAGGCACTGAATAAATATTAGCCAGTGTTGTTATACAAGCCCTGAAGGCAGTGCAATCTTGGAATCCACGTGGATTAGAAACTTAATCCAACCTCACATTAAATGTGAGACTCAGGGTGAGAGCATATGGTACACAATAGATTTGCAGTACATTTGTGTTTCATTCCAGCTCCTCATTCCCTTATCGGTTTGTGTATGCCTATTAATTCAGATACACTACTCACTAACCAGTTGATATGAAATAACATTTTTTATGAATTTCAATGAATAATACCATTTAAGATGTAGCATTTCATGTTTCAAAATAGGAAGATAGAAGTACTGAAATTTCAAAGGTAGCTGCAACTTCTGTGATTACTTTCATTTGGAATGCACATACAGTATTCCTTGCGTTCGCACATTATAGAAAGTGCTTTTGTGGCAAGGGATTGCTTTCAAAACTAATCTAAGCGCTCCATGACATGATAAATCATTAATAATATAGACCCAAATCTCAGCATCTGCATGGGCACAGCTGGCCCATGTGTCAACAGTCTGCATATGAAAGTTACTCTGCCAAGATATTTCACTTTAATGAAAAATATTTATCATGGTAAATCTTAAACCTCAAGTTTTACTGACATAATTCATTTCTATTATTATGTACTATGATAGTATGCCACCACAGCTATGCTTCTGTTTGGAATGATAAAAATGTGCTTTTTTTTTGTCATTTTGATTCCTATACCTTAGCATAAATAATTTTTGCTGCACACTCTGAGTAAAGAAAATGTACCAAGCATTTATGGAAATAACTATTCAGTTACTTATCTAACTTTGCTGATAACCCTGCAGGTGCCACTGTGTGGAAGGACACTGAGTGTTCAAGCCAAAGAAAAAGAATCAGTTTTTTTTTTTCCATCAGAAAGATGAATGGCAAACAGCTTTTAATGATACTAGCTCTTTTGAAAACAGAAAAGAGAGAGCAATGCTAGCATCTTTATCAAAGATTTTTTGAATAAACAGAAGCAACATAAACTTTTTGGAGGGAAGATCATATAAGATGATACCTGAGATACTCAGAGCTGCTTAGCTATGTACCTGGGATGGAATACTTAGGATACAGGATGCTAGCTAACATCCCAACAGATGTAAGGAAGCTGAGACTCAGTGTACATCCTGACAGCCTTCTATCCACAGTTACAGTAACCAAACCTCTGAACTTGAACAACTGGGGCTGAATAACATCTATTAGATGTTAGATGTCTTAACCAAAGAGAAAGATAATGAAAGTAAGCAAACATGGTAGACAATTAGGATATTTTAGCTATTTAAAAAATATGTACACTTCTCAATTTGTTTTTAAAAATAGTCTTCCCTGCCTAGCCTTGTTTGTTCACTTAACCCGATGTTTAAATTGAAATCAACAAAGGGAGAAGAAACTAACTGGGTACCAATTACATCCCAAGTACTGGCCAGCCACAGGAGTAGCACTGAATTCTTACCACAGCTCTTAAAGACAGGCATCATTTAGGAACAAAGAAACCCAGGCTTGTTTAAGTCAACCATCTTGCCAAGGTTTTCAGCCCTAGTAGATGATGGAGTCTAGAGTCTAATCCAGGTCTGTTTGGCTCTCAAAACTAATTTTCTTTCTAGGACCATGCTGTGAAAAATGAAAAGGACATAGATTTGAAAATATACGTCATGGATAACACAGGAAATAAAAACATTTAAAAACCTCCAACTAGATGCCCAACACTAGGTTAAAAATGTGTGCTTCAATTTCTAATTCTCTGATAGTTTTTCTTGTTGCAAACAAACTAATGTCAGGGACTCTGAGACAGCGTTTATAGTGTAGTTTAAACCTCTGTAAATTATATGTCTTCCATTACCTATGTAACTCCTTGGAATCACTTATAAGTAATGAGAAAAAAAGACCTATTTAATAGCATGTAAATTTATATTAAAACAAACCTCACTGATTAAGCTACAGATGTTTCAATTAATGGCTAGGGCCATATGATCACACCTTTCCTGGTGGTGGTGTGGGGTGGGGAGGAATCTTAATCACTGAACGCTTTCCACTTGAATGTCTGTATATTTTAGATGTATAGAACCAGTTCATTGCCAGAAACCCGTAGTGCCACCTATTGCTTAAAAAAAAAAAAAAACCAGATTCTGGAATATTTCCAAATAAAGGCACATAAAAGATATATTTTTTTCTTTCCTTTTGCTTTCTCCGGATGTTTACTATTATGGACATCTTATTAATATTGAATATATTAGAGTCATTTTGAAAAGACACTGAGAGTCAATATGAAAAGGAGTGAAGGATAGTATGTGTGTGGGGGACAGGAAGAAGTTGACATTCTGGGATAAAAATCAATAGCAAACACTACCGGTGTTCTGCTGTAACTATAGGAGTTGTCTAAAATCCCAGAAGCCCTATTAACCTGTGACGAAGTGGCAAGGCCCAGCAGCACATGGCTAATGAGTGTTTAAGTCTGGGTAGGAAATACGTTGTTACTGAGGCAGATCCACACAAACGAGGTGAGAAGAGGTAATGCCTTACTGCCAGCCCCAGTCAATGGGGTTCGTTTACGCACTAGGAGGGGTCTTGAGAGAAACCTAAAATTTATCTAAACTTTGGTTGGTCCCACAAAGTAATCTGCCCAAGTTCTCCTTGCCTCAGATCTCCATGGCCTTCGAACCTAGAACCTATCATAAGTTGACAGCAAATAAAAACAATTAAGGCCTATACATTTTTATAGGACTTTTTTTTTTTACCAGGTTGGCCTTTACCATCAGGTTAGATTTAAACATTATCCTATTCGCTTACTATAGTCCAGGATGAACTCTTCGATGACTGTCTTCTAAAAGCATGAATTGAATTGTATGCTAAAAAAAATCACTTCAAACTTATGTCATTAAGGGAAACTTTAAAAAGAAGCCTCACAGTTTGCCATTGTCTGAATTTGTTATTTCAGTTACAAAGCTAAAACAAGAAACTGGCTAAAAGCCTGTCTGGAAAATCCAGAAGGACTACTTGGAGGTTTTTAATAGGATTACACACTCTTAAATTAGAAGATTTTAATATTATAGTTGTATTTAAAGGTTGAGTTTTCAAATCTTATTGTATTTGGTCCCATAGACACATACAGCACGTATGTATGTATGAGTATATGTGTGTATTTTTCCTCCAAGAATTCCTGTTCAAAGGCTTTGTGAGTTATTTTACAATATTAAAGTCTCTGGAATTGTGCTCATAAACTACCCCAATATGTTCTGAATTTCTGGGTCATAATTACAGAATAAACAGATTCATTTCTCATCACAAATTTTAATTAAGAATCCCAGTTGTGCAATTATTTGCTTAATAATACCTACTTGGTGTCCAAAGACACTATTAAATATGTTTACTCAAAAGTATGCTTTCTAAAGGAAGTTTCTGTAAGTCAGTTTTCTCATTTTTAAGTCATCAAATAGAGGAAAACATTTACCTCCTATTTAATGAGATAAGTGGGGATTCAGGAGACAAGGATAGTCTATAATTGCTGAGAATAAATTAATTTAATATTAAAGTCTAATCAGTCATGATTGCAGGTCCTTATAAATATCAAGCTACTGAACTCTGTGATGATCTTTGTGTAGCTCATTTGACAAGCCTACCTGATTGCCTATTCATCGGCTGGGCCTAGAAAAGGGGGTAGTGGAGGCAATTATTTGCCCCATGTTTATTGTGCCTTTGAAAAAATTATCCCACTCTGGGCTAACGATTCCTTAAATATGCTTTTGGTTCCCAGATAATAAGGGATCAGTCAATTTACTTGTTTTTGACTTATTTGCCAGCTTTTATGTGGATGAACAAAAAGTGTAAATAAATGATAAATAAGCAATCCATTTTGATATCAGGTAAGTGTGCAGCCTATAGAAGGAAGATATTTCTAGAAATTTCAAAGTTAACTCATTCAAGTTAAATCACTAGAAATACACAAGGACTGAGACAGACTGTGTCCCTTAAGAGAGTGAGTTCCAAGGGAACAGGGGACCTTGCAAATCAAATCAGGGCATTACAAAATCCCATCAAGGTGACAAGGAGTTATGAATGTAACTAAACTGGAAGAGAGCAGGATTATTCACTCATTCATCCTCGCATACATTCATTTCACCATTTGTTATTAGTAGCAGCAATCTGCTTTGTGTAAAGCACTGTGCAGAGATAAATGAGAAATACCTTGCATTTAGACAGCAACTGAAAGTTTGAAAAACAGTTTTATCATTCAGAGTCCTGGCAGGGGACAGATGGCACAAAAGACTTGGGTAATTTGAGGAGCCTTTAATAAAGGGACTGTTGGCAAAGGTGTGGGTAGAGTGCAAAGAAACCTCAAGGGAGAGTTACCCTGGGGCCTGACTACCCCTAGGACCTAAAGAGCTAGAGAAAGGAGCAATTAGCAGAATCTGGAGATGCAGAGGCCATGTGGAGGAGACCCCCTTGCTTAGAGGTCAACTTCTAGAGACACAGAGTAGAGAAAAGGGGCAGAGAGTGGATCTGGGGAGCAAATAGAAATTCACTATTTAATTTTATTTTGATCCATAAAGAAGACTAGGTGATAGGGATCCTAATTTTGCAAATGAGAAAGCTAAGGAGATTTACTTATCATTAACTTACTTATGTAGCAGAGCCAGACCTTGAACCTGAGTCTTCTGAATCTAAGTCTGGTGCTTATCATACTGCCTCCCTACTCCCTGCTTTCTGGACTTCCTTATTACACTTATCTCACCATATTGCATTATTAGCATGTTTTATCACTTACTAGGCTGAGCTTCTTGAGAGAGATGACTAGGCCTCTGTATCATTAGTGTCAAGAATAGTGGCTGGGACAGAAACCCTGGGGACATTTGATGGATGGAATAATGAGTGAGAGAGCGTTCAACCTAACTGGAAAGACAGATGTCCAAGAGGCTAACTAACATACATGGCAGAATGCTGTAAATGCTTACCCAGAGGCTGTAAAAGCCTTCATCATGTGGGGTCATCTGAGCTGAACCAAGCACACTGAAAGACAAGTGTCAGACGTAGAGAACTATAACCAAGTGATCTTGGGCTGAGGGGACAGAAAGGCAGGAGAAGGTGGGAAGGCATGGTGGAGATGGGGTACGATTGGCATTCCTGGAGGCAGGTAGTAGGAGATATGACCGGAAGGACATGATAAGACCATTGTATTGAATTTCTGAATTGGCACTCACTGAGTATGATTATTTTTGGTGGTGGTGGTGGTGGGTTTAGAAGTTATAAATTTTTGAGGAAAAGATGATCATCTAGGTTGTGCTTATGAGAAACAGTGCTCAAACCAGAGGTAGGAACAGCTTAGAGAAGCAGGAGGTTTCAGACCCCTAGTGCAGGGGTCAGGACAGAAGATGCCCTTAGTGGTGGTGGAATCAACAGAAAAGCAGGGACACAGACCAGAGACATAGCAGAGTAGACTGATGTTTGAATGTCAGAGGGAGGAATGTGGGAGATTTTTACAATTTTCTTGGTCTGGCCCAATTTAAGAAAAGTTGAATTATCATAAGAGATGGAGACACAGGAGGTGGAGCAGGTTTGCAGGGGGCATAATTGAGTTTGGTTTTGGATAAGTAGAGCTTAAAGTGCTGGCATGGTGTCCATGAGGGGATGCCCAGCAGCAAATTGGAAATGGTTGTTATAATTATAGTTAGTGGACAGGAGAAATGTTCTCTACCAGAGAAACACAAAAATCTAAATCAGCCAAATACATACAAGAAAGTAAGAGGAAATCCAGTTCCCATCAAATGACCTCTGTTAGCCTATATTCCCTCCCAGGTCTCATGTGCTCAGAAACATCAAGGTGAGAAAGTTTAATTCTTCTCACTCCTGGACTGTTTCCTCCAACACAGGCACCAGACGGTGGAGGATTGTGGAGTTATTCCCATTTCTCACTCATATCTTACACAGGAAAATCGACCTGGCAATTCATTGTATTTTATCTATTACTTTTTGAGCCAACAGTTCAGTGATATCCCTTCAGCTTGATACATTTATGAGAAATGCTAATGGATAATTTTAAGAAATTTTGTGAAATTATCCCTCAAAATGTTATTTTAGAGATGTTAAGGGAACTTTGGTCTTTCTTAGTGGAAATTTTGGTCTTTCTTCTATGATGAGAAAAACGTTCTAAAACTAACTTACTTTAACCATTATCATTACATGAAAACTCTTCAATTAGGCATCCTTAGGCTCTGATTATCAATATTTGCTGCTAAAATCTAAATGAGCTTAGAGAAACATATTTCAGTGGCTTCTCTTTCAATTGTCTTGTACAACATGAACATCACCATTTTATTTGACTTGAAATGTTAACATGAAATATAATAAGAGCGGATCATTTCAGAGGAAGAAATCACACCTTGACAGCCAGATGATAAAATGCTGTAACAATAAAGATTAGATCACTTCCAATTCTCTTTACACAAATTCTGGAAAAAATAGACTATGACTTTAACTCTTCAAGCATAGTTCTCCTTTAATTTAGTAAAAGGGAAGTTATTTAAAGCGGGTGTGGGGGCCATGAGCATTATGTTATTATTTAATGGTTAGGGTGAACTTTGAAGTAACAGATAATTTATAATATAAGATTTGAAAAATGGAAACTTCATTTTTTCTTACGGTGATTAGATTCTTCATTTATATAACGTAGGCCATATAAAAACATGTAATGTTCGCCTAATAGTTAGGGGAAGAGAGAGAGGAAGGAAAAGGGGCAGAAAATAAGTAGAGCGACAGAGTGAAAGAAAAGGAAGGTAAACAAGAAATCTAATTAAATTTCATGGCACATTTCCAAGAAAAAGATAACATCTTTAGCAACATCTGCAGTTTCAATTTCTGAACTATAGGTACTTACATTGGGAGGAACTTTCTTTTTTCCCTTCTGTTTTATTATTTGCCATTAATGGAAGGAGAAATAAAATAGATTCAAGTATTTGTTAATTTCATACAACCCTTTCAAATTAAGCAGAATTGTCACACAATGTATGCTTAATTTCATAAGAAACTTTTGTATTAGAAACACCACTTCATTACCCTCTATAAACATTTTGAGAATCTGTTTTAGTTTATGTTTAAATTAAAGGAAAGCAAAGGTGGGGATAAACTACAAAGGATTCTTCCCTCATCTTTCAAGCTGACTTCATAAGAACAGTAATTTAGTGCATATACATCTGAGCAATCCAAGAGTAGAGATGGGACAAATCTACACTTGTATTATTCAGTCAAATGCATTAAAAAAAGTCGTGTTTTAGCTTTTGATGAATATTTAATATGCCAGAGAGCTCTCAAGATTCCACTTTAGCAGTGAGATCTTCAGCAGTTTTCAGCAGAGCCTGAACTGCTGATGCGGTCTCCTGAGCTACCTCTAGAACTTCCCTGCCTCAGATATTCCTTAAATTGCACAAAGGTAGAACAATACATCAGCCTTCTGCACAAACATTCCCCTATGTGTGCTCTGTAAATGAGGCAGATTAGGGAAAGGACTCTGGGACTGAGGTAGTCCTCACTCTAGAGAAGGAGCAGGTTCCCCGAGGTGTGAGGCCACAGGAGTATGGCTGTCCAGCAAAGGTTTCTGGCTTCCTGGTAATGGCCTTAAGCCTCGAGGGCTCAATAGAAGGCCAACATTTTCATAGTGTAGCATAGAATGTGGTCCTGATTTCAACACCCTCTCCCTTGCCTCTTGATCAGTACAAGTCAATGTGGGACAGGAGCCCAGGGCTCAGACAGAGGACTGGTTTTAGATATTCTTTAGCAATTCAGAGGGACCGGGAGGGAAAAGCACTGGTTGGGCTGGCTGGCCTGATGTGATTAACAGGTGATTTTCTGGTTGAAATGGGAAATGAGGAGCTTTTGAGTTAAAAATCAGGGAAGAATGAATTCTAGAATCCTCTGCTAAAGATTATGAAAATTATTAAGCCATGTATTACATTATTCAATTGATTTATTAGGATAAGTGCAAAGAGCATAGGTTTTGGTACAATTTGTTTCATCTTGGTACCCTAACAATTCCAAGATTCAGTTTGCTTCTGTAATGTTGAGATAATGTTTAACACGAGGTTATTGTGAGGAGTAATGTTTGTGAAAAAGTAAAGTTATAAACTTTATAAACTGTAAAACACTATAATAAAGTTAGACATTACTAAAGTCCAGTGGCCAACCTGGTAGGCATGTCAGAATCACATGGGATACTTCGTTAAGCGATATGTGCCACACCTGCCTCCCTTCCTTCCCTATTATGATGTGTTGCGCCAGAGTCCTTGTCTCTCTCTCATTGAGTACCTCTGCTTCAGTAATCCACTGTTACAGCATCCCATAAATTCCTCAGAGTAATAAAAAGGGTAAAAGTAACAGCCTGCAGAGTGAGTGCTACAATGCAAGGGACGTATTGGTGTCCCTAGTGCCAGGAAAGTCTGGCTAAATATATATTCATTGAGTGGACAGTCTGCGTGATCACACAGAGATGATTACCAGACAGGTGAATGTATTTCTACTACTATAGTACATCTTTTAAGAACTTTAAATACCCCTTGGATATAGTGCTGAAACAAAACTAGAATAGGGTAATTCTCTCACATGATCAAAATGTAAACCGCTCATATAAAAATCTAACATAGTTTTTTTTTGTTTCTTAACTACACCACAAAACTTTTTCCATATCAGTACATACAAAATTTTCCCTTTCTTTTCAGCTAAATAATATTTTTGTTTTTGTTTTTTAAAATTGTAGTATAGTTGGCAAAAAATATTGTATTAGTTTCAGGCGTACAGCATAGTGATTCAACAATTATATACATTATGAAATGCTCACCAACCAAAGCAGTTCTTAAAAAATAAGAATTCCTTTTAAAGAAAAAAAAAGCCATGGATATCAGTTATTGGTTACTGTTATATACCATGACTTTGAAAGTGCTACAAAAAGCAGTAAGTCAAATAAATGAAATATAATAATAAATATTAGAAGGAGGCAAGCATTGTAAAATTTTGAGAAAAAATAAGAGAGTTTAGTAAGGTTAATCATTTGTAAAACAATGCAAAAATCACTAGTTTTCCTATATGCCAAATATCACACAAATATTACTACAGCATAGAATGGGAAAATATCCCATTCACAAAAGCAAACTAAATATAGATTACCTGAGGATAAACTTGAAAGAGATGTGCTGGATGTATATGAAGACAACTATGATGATCTTCAGAGAACATAAGACAAGTAAATGGAGATTTTATTCTTACATAAGAAGTCTCAGTATAATAACTATGTCCATGACCTCTAAATTAATCTCTAAATATGATATAATTATAATTAAAATCCCAATGCTTTTTTTTTTTTTTCGGGTGGGGGTATTGAAGCCTGCTTTCCAAAATATTTCGAATTGTAATATAGGACTAATTTGGATAGCTTCGGACAAAGAAGGTTTGTCTTGCCTACTTGTGTACTAGCCTGTATTTTAAAGCTGCAACTGACATAGCGTTACAGTGATGGGAAAGGTGTCCAAGTCAATAGAACAGAGTGAGGGATAGATACTAATTTTTAAATAAATTTAATTCATTTTAGTAGCCAAATCAAAATATAAATACAGTAGCATTTCAAGCAACAGGGAAAGGATAAATTATTAAATAACCAAGCTGAAAATAACTGGCTCCATTTTGGGGTGGGGGAAAAAGCTGGAATCCTGTTTTGCTCCTCATTGCCCACCAAAAAATTGCTTTCTCATGAATCAAGTATCTACATTTCAAAAAGAGATTATAAGAAAGTGTAAGTGATTATTTCCACAAACCCAAGGGAGGGAAAGAATTTCTAAATACGACACAAAACCAAAAATTATAGAGAAAGAGACTGATGTTTTTACTATAAAATTAAAAAAATTTATTTGCTTCGAAAAACACAATAAAACTTGGAAACCCAAACTAGAAACCATTTGCAATATAAGAGCAAAAGGACTGTTCTCTTTAAAAGAGCTGTATTAGGACATACTTCACTTACTATAAAGTTCACTTTTTAAAGGTACACAATTCAGTGGTTTTTAGTATATTGATAGAGTTGTACATCCATTATCACCAAATAATTCTAGTATGTTCTCTCATAACCTGCAAAAGAAACCCTGTAGCCATTGGCAGGTATTCATCATCCCTCCTTCCCTTGCCCCTGGTAACCACGAATCTACTTTTCATCTCTGTAAGTTTGCCTATTCTGGACAATTCATACAAATGGAATCATACAAAATGTGGCCTTTTGTGTCTGGTTCCTTTTACTAGCATAAAGTTTTTAAGGTCATCCAGGTTTTATCATGTATCAGTACTTTATGCTTTTTATGGCTGAATAATATTCCTTTGTGTGGATATGCCACATTTGTTTATCCATTCATCAGTTGATGAACATTTGTGTTGTTTCCATTTCTTGGCTATTATGAATAGTACTGTTATGAAAAGTTATACAGAAGATTTAGCATGGACATATATTTTCATTTCTCTTGGGTATATATCTAGGAGTAGAATTGTATTATGACAACCCTATGTTTAATTTGGCAAGGCACTGCCAAACTGTTTTCCACATTGGCTGCACATTTGAATACTAGCAATGTGTGAAGGTCCTCATTTCTCTACATCGTCACCAACACTTGTTGTTGTCTATCTTTTTCATTACAGCCATCTTAGTGGGTGCAAAATAGTATTTCACTATGGTACTGCTTTACACTTGTCTAATGACTGAAGATGTTGACAGCTTTTCATGTGCTGATTGGCCATTTGGGTATTTTCTTTGAAGAAATTTCTATTCAAATTCTTGGCCATTTTAAAATTGGATTATTTGCCTTTGTATTAATGAGTCATAAGAGGTCTTCATAGGTTATGGAATACATATATATGTTTTGCAAATGTTTTCCCTCATTCCATGGGTTGTCTTTTCACTTTCTTTATGGCGTCCTTTGAAGCACAAAAGTTTTACATTTTGGTGAAGTCCACTGTATCTATTTTGTATTTTGTTGTTTGTGCTTTTGGCTTATATCTAAGAAACTGCTGTCTAAACCCAGGTCATGAGGCTTTACATCTATGCTTTCTTCTAGGCATATAATAGTACTAGCTATTACATATAGGGCTATGATTCTATTAATTTTATATGGTGTGAGGTAGATATCCAAGTTCATTCTTTCACATGTGAAGGAACTAATAATCTTAGTATATTAAGTACATTTCAATAAGAGAAAATACAAATATGTGAATATTAAATAGGGGAAATTACATTGAGCAGGTAATTGCAACCAAGTAATCTATAAAAAGGTATCAACTTCAATAGTAATCAAAATGCAAATTAATCAGTTATCACTTATATTGAATAAGGTTGGCATTAATTACAAAGAATGATAAAATCCAATGTTGATGATACATGGAGACATGAGCATTTTTGTTTGTATTGGTGGGAACAATTTGACACTGAGTATCTGAATGTAAGATGTGTTTTCCTTTTAACCATCTTTGTGAATTAATTATTAAAAGAGAATTAAACCACTGCACATAAGTGTATGCATAATTAGGACTACTTGTAACAGCAATAAATTTCAAACAACCTAAATATCTATTGATAGAGGAATATTTAAATTATGGTGTATTTCAGTCAGTGGAATGCTATATAACTATTTGAAGTGATGGGACATGATATTTTGTACATAGAAATGTATCTACTATATATAAAGAGAGAAAGGTAGGCTACAAAACAGCTTATTTTGTATACTTCCATTTTTAAGAACAAAACCAAAATGAGGTGGGGTATGCGTGTGTGTGTGTGTATGTGTACACATGTAAATCAAGATATTAAAAATCCTTGCGTTTTTGAAACAGCTAATTTTCTTTCTTCTACACACCTTAATATACTAACAGAAATTTTATTCTTTCACTGAGCAGGAATTAATTTTATTAGCAGAAAAAAAATCTTAATCTTTTTAAAGAAAATCTAACACCTTGTAAAACTTTTCAAAATGTTCCCACATATAAAGCATATGCACACATTAACCCACCCCATTCTCCCTCCTCTCTAAGAAAGAGAGAAAACCGGGCCATTATGTAGTAGTGGACCAAACTGTTATTTTTATCTCTTATTGATTTGGATATTTCAAGGAGGGATTTATTGTTTGTTTTTGGCTTTGGCCAGAATTATCTATATAGTTGTATTAATTTTCTACTTTCCTTTTTGAAAATTAAAGTTCAAAGAGCAGGAGTCATCTTTCACAGGCTTCATGTTTCCTTACAGAAAGTTTCTGGAAATTGTTATAAAGTGAGTTACTTCAGGATGGGTTCTTTCCTCTTTTTCCATAGGAATAGTGATATACATCCCTATGTTCACATAGCTGACCAAAAACGTGTTTTGTAATTGATATTATGACATAAATGACACCTATAGCCAACGTCATACATCCATATATGTAACCATGCACCTATATATTTCATACAAAAAGCGAAATTTTATTTCATGTCCTATAAAAAGGCATGAAAATAATTTTATTGATTATACAAAATGCCCCAAGGTACTATAAACTGAATGTATAGCCTATAAAAATGCAATTCTACCATGACATAAATGACATTTAGCTAAAGCGAATGGGCTAGTTAGAGTAAACACTAAATATCTGATTAACTATATGTACACCTGCTTTAGAATTTAGAAATCCTTTTGGAGAATACATCAACAGACTGTTATCTTTTTTGAAAAAATTGTACATAGAAATTTGAAATAAGAATTATTCTATTCTAATAGTAATTTCATGGAGCTCCATTCAAGGTCTTTCCATTTATCTTTTATCTTTAAACACACACATACTGTATCCTAATCAATCATTTTTTGGAAGCACTGACAAATGCTCTGCTATAAGAGGGTGATTGAAAGTAGGAATATCTTGAATTTTCTTGCTGTTCCTCTCTTTTCTTTTCTCCCTCCCCTCTTTTTTTTTCCTACTAAACTGATGTTAAATACAAGAGGGAATTTAAGCTGCATGTTTAGGCATGGCTTTGAGGGGCAGCCACTATTCTCTGTTGCTGTTAGCTTATGTTTCCAGGATTCAGTTTGCTGATCTGCTAATAAAGAGAGTGCCAAATGTCAAAGGTCTCTTTCAGAGGTGATTTGGTGAAGTGGAAAGAGCAGTGCATAGAGACCTGTCAAGCCAGGTTTATGTCCCCATTCTGCTCCCCTAATAACTGTTTGACTTTGGAGAAGTTACTTTAATTTGATAAGTTTTAATCTCCTCATTTATAAAATAGGAATAATATTAATCCTAATAGGTTGTTAAAGACTTAAATGAGAGTACTGACAAAGCACTTAGCATAGTGCTTGGCACATAGTAGTCTTGCAATAAATAATAGGTCTCATACTCTTTTCCCTAAATCCTATGATTATATGGAGATTAGTTTCAGAGATGAAATATAGGTACTAATTGGACAGTGTTGAATAAAAGAAGTGAAATAAAGGGCTTTGAAAGGTTGGCGTAGGCTCCCTCTTATCTTCACTGGGCTGGATACAGAGTAGATGTTCAATAAATTGTATAATTAGGATAAAAAAGCAATTTAGGGGTACTCTTTTTCTTCATGTTCTCTCTCTTCTATAATCATAGTCACTTCCTCTTTGCCTGTCTTTGCTTTCATAGCCATTTTTAAATTTAAGTTTATTGAATGACACAATGGAGAATGTCACAGCTACTACTTTATGAGTGATGGTAGACTATAACAGAGTATGGAAAACCACACTACTTGTGACCTAGTTAGTCTTTAGTTCATGGGAGGCAAGTTAAGTGTAATATACTTCATTCACACAGGTAGTAACTGTATGGGATGATGCATTGACAAAGATGCTGTAACTGCAGGAGGATTCATGGGGAAAGACTGTTATGATTGATTAGTTATGCCTGCCATGGGTACAGCAATAGGCACTGGATGCCTACGTGCCATGTATTTCTATTTCATATATGTGAAACAGTGAGCACCAGAGAAAAAATGGAGGAAGGGAAAAAGTAACAGGTGATTTCCAGGCAGGAGGGGAATAATCAAGTTTATACATGTTTCTCATTTAGTAGATTCATATTTTTAGGTCACATCTATATCAAAAAAAATTTTCACTTCCCTCTTGAGAAGTTTTGTTGGTAGGAAGATGTTAGTAGCCATGCCTTAAAGAAGTCTTAAGAGAGTTTTATTTTTATTGGTAGAGGTTTTGCAGGAGAAACAAAAAGCATTTATAAAAAATTTTGTTCTTGCCATTGGAGAATTTGCTCATTTTGTCTGTTAAATAATATCTAAGCTTAAACTGGCTCTCTCTTCCTCATTTACTCTTCTCCATTGCTTACATAAAGATAGAGGCAGGACATCTAAAATAGCTTGCACTTAAATGTCTATTGACCATTCCTCCACTTCACCATGAACACTATTCAAATAATATATTTCATAGATTGTGTAAAAATATAATCTCAATGAGATTTCACCAAACCCATATCTTGGTAATTAGAACTAGCTATTTTGAGGGGAAATTAAAAAGTGCATATAGTTCTTACAGGTATATGTTAAAGATCAAGTTATTTCTGATAGAATAGATTGAAAATTAAAGAGATTCTAAAATCATCTGTGACCAAATCTTCTATTTTACCGATGGGGCACCTGAGGCCCAGGGAAATCAGTGGTCCTTTGGCCTCAGTGGGCTAAGTAAGCACCGTGTGGATCTGGACTCCAAGCCTCTGGACACTCAGTCATGGCATTTTCTACCTAAGGTTTCTGCCCCTGAAAAGAGCTGCGTTGGAAATCAGATGATAAGGACATGTACTGAGGATGCTAGGAGGCTTATCTAAGGGGAAGGAGTAGGTAGGCTGAGGTGGAAAAATGAGGAAGGTTTAATCAGTGATAGACATAAAATTAGATTAATTAGAATTAACTTCAAATCAGCAGAGCTTCTCAAACTAGGAAGAAAGAGTTTGAAAGAGACTAATGGACAATTGAAAATGGGCTGAAGGGGTCTTGGAGCCTGAATTCTAATAAATATTGTTTATTGGATTATTATATGAAAATAATTACAAGTTAGAAGTAAAAACAGGATCAACTTTGGAATCCAATGAATATTAGTCAATCATCAGCCAATGGGAAAAAACATTGCCACAACCTTTGTCAGTGGGAAAAGAAAAGAGGCAACAGGTAAAAGTAACAAGGAATAATCACTGTGGGCTCTCTGGGTCGCCTGAGAAGTCCTCATGGGGAGTTCAGGGGGAAAAGCAAGACAAGACATGCTCTTATTAAGAGAGCAGAGTAACTCTAACACTCGGAATGCGGTCAGGATGCCCCTGCGAACGGGCACGGCCTTCCTGCTCCTGCTCTGGCAGTGAGGAGAGAGATTCAGGCCCTACATCCTGCTGCCGTGTTTCCAGCAGGTTCACAGATATGCACTGCCCCTTCCTTTTCTGGACAAGGGGAAGGCAACTGACACATCTAGTATGTTCTTTAAAACCGGTGTGGGCTTGAGAGGAGCAGTAAATACAACCTTTTCCCTATTTGATAATTTGATAATTTCACAAAAATTTACTGGACACTTCTGAAGTAGCAAGCACACCATCATATCGAAGTAGGGGCCTGGGTAGGACTTGCAAAATGATGCTGATGATTACAGTGATAATAATAATAAACAGCAGTTTCCATGTATTGAGTCCCTATTGTGTCAAGTACTTAATCAGATACTTCACAAATGTTAATCTTCATAACAAATCTATGAGACAGGCATTCCTACCAGTATCGTAGGAATATTCATGAAATGTGCAAGCAGTACCTAGAGCAGTGGTTCGAAGGCCAGATTCACCACCTGTGTGACTCAGAGAAAGTACTGAAACTTTTGGAATCTTGGTTTCTTCTGTGAAAAATAAGAGTATTAATGCCCATGTGGTAGGGCTGCTGGTGAAGTGCCTTTCACAGTACTTGGCCTCTGAGAAGCTGCAGAGCAGATGTCACATCCTTACCACTGCCTCCATCCTTTCTCTTCATCTTGGGAGCCAGAGAAGTCACTAGGAGCTTTTGCCAAGTTTTCTCACCACAGAGAACCCTCATGCCAGCCCCCTCCCATCTCTATTTCTAAAAATAGCTATTGAGGGTTGACTGTCCCTGAGAGCAATGTCTGAAGTATATCTTGCAGGCTGAGAGAACCCCCTGGAAGTCCCTCCTCCTTCTTGAACTTAGCAAGAGACCTCATTGCTCAGGAGACTTTCAGAAGTTCAGGGTCAGACAACTTTGACTTCTGGGGGTGGGGGGTGGAGATTCCAGAAGTTCCAGTTAACACCTGAAGTAGATAATATAACCCAGTGGATTTGAAGGCTAAGTCATATAAGGAGGCTTTAGACTGAAAACAAGTTTTTAAGTCCTTAATAAAAGGCTGGGAAGATTGGAGTTCAGATCTCCTTCTTAACCCATCATCAACTGATGTCAAAGTCCCATTGGAGGTGAGTGAAGACTTCTCTTGTGCTACAGAAAAATATATCTCCTTGTAATTAGAGGAGAGAACTGAAGAGTATAGCTATGTGTGCACATTTATAAATATGGATATGTTCTTTCTTGCAACAAATGTGTATTAAAATTACCAATGACCTGATAGTAACAATACATTGCTGTAGCCTATGCTTACTGTATATACTGATGGCTTACTGGTTACAAAAATGTCAGCTTAGTTTCTCACAGGTCAATAACTCATTATGTGTCCTAGAATATACACAATCCAATATGAATTCACTTGTCACATCCAAGCACTCAAATCCCACACCAGAATAGACCTGCAGTCATGTGACTCTTCATTTTTCCTTTCTATAATATACTAGTTTTGGGGATTAAAATACATTTTATATTTTCTTGTTAGATCGGAAAGTAATGAAATTATGTTTAGATTTCATTTGGCGATTTTGACAGTTGAAGAGAAGGCATCAGATAATGATAAGAATTAAGAATTTCATTTAACAAGACCTACAAATACGTGTGCATGCAACTCCTCTTTCCTAGTTAGAAGTTACCAGAGCTTCCATAAATTAAATAAGCAAATCTCTGAGACCACTCTTGGCACCTTGCAGGGGAATGAAGTTGCCCAAACTGTCCCTACATGGTTTCTCCTGATAACCTGTCAGGGACTGAAATACTGCCTTGTTGAAAGGGACATTCAAGGTGAATACAGCTCCACTGAATCTTTCTAGCAAGATTCTAAAAAGGCAAACAGGAACAGGAATGTATTACTTTTTTTCTTTTCTTCATTTGAAAAAGTTGAATGTGGGTTTGGCGCTGGTATTACAAATCCGCTTGAGTCCATAGAAGTTTGATTTACATTTGGACGCACATGAGGAACTTCATAAAGTGTGCCCACCAAACAAGCATTGGCCACCTAGTGGCTAGGTAATCTGCTTGTCTGTGTAACTTAGATTTTAAGTCCTGGGGGGCATATATTAGGCACAGTGCTGCCATTCAATGAATAAATAATCTCCAGCAGCATTAACTTTAATTTTTGCCTAAGGCAATGGCCTGCTCAAAAGTCCACCATGTTTGGGGCTCTGGATTCTGTCCCTGTAACTGGGATACATCAGTACCATCTCAGTAATTGTAACATGTACTCTAATTGGACACAGATGTATTTTAATTGCCAACCTTCTCTGCCATGACTTTTCATCTTTGTCACTTTCCTATAAAAATGATTCTGACTTGAGAAAAGCTGCCGTATTCTTCCTGTGTCCTGCTGCAAAAAATAACTTGCAGTTGACTGGCCACAACAGACACATACATTGATCTTTTCACAGCTGGCTTGTTTGTATTCATGTGAGCCTAAGAAAAATATTTCCATTTGTATCAGGTGAGTGAATGCACAGCTCAACCACAGATCTGTAAACCTTAGCATGGAGATTCATGGCCACGAGCAGGAGGCTTAGGTTTCTTCCAAGCTGCCCCTGCCTGAGCGGGAGAGGGACATGTGGTAGGATGGAGAAGAGACTTTTTCCTTGGAAGTCCACTTATTTTGCAATTAAAGGGCAAAAGGCTCTCTTCTAATTTATGGTTTGGTGGGCTAGAGGTAGAAAGGAGGAGTCTCAAGTTTTTAAACTGGGATCTTTTGACCTTGAGACATCCATAGCCCAGACAGATAGACTATGAACTCTCTGATATTAAATAAAAAACTGGAAGCACATATACTTTTTTGTGGCAAGGATCCATATCTTTTCAGATTCTCATTAGCTGCTACCATGTAAAACATCAATGTACTACACCAGTGTTTTCAAAGGTGAGCATGCATTACCATCAATTGGAGAGCTTGGGGATTCTTTAATCCCACCCACCCCAAGAGCTTCTGATTCAAGATGTCTGGTGTGGAGCCTGAGAATTTGCATTTCTAACAGTTTCTCAGTTGACTCTTATGCAGCTGATGGTGGTGATAGGGGCACACCTTGAAGGCCAATGAATTTACTAAGGCAAGGTTTCCAAATCTATGTGCACACTGGAATCACTTGGAGAACTTCTTAAAAATACCAAATCCTAGGCTCTGCTCTCAAAAACTCGAATTCAATTGATGTGGGTGTCCAGAGTCATTCAATTCTTTTTTTTTCTGAAACTCTCCAGCTGATTCTAATAATGCACAGACAGTGCTGAGAATCACTGCCTTGTGGTGACAGGGGGGTTGGTGGTGATAATGGGTAGGGAATGTATTGAGATAGAAGACCCCTTTTACTCTTAGCAATGTGATTTTTTCCTTCTATCTCAGGTGATAAACAATTACATTAGCTTGCTAGGGCTGTTGTAACAAAGTACCACAGGCTGGTTGGCTTATATAAGAGCAATTAATTGTTTCACAATTCTGGAGTCCAGAAGCCCAAAGTCAAGGTGTCAGCAGGGTCAGTTCCTGCTGAGGGCTGTGGGGGAAAGATCCCTTCCAGGTCTCCCCTTGACTTGTAGGTCTTCTCTCTATGTCTATTTTTATTGTCTTCCTTTGGGTTTATCTCCATGTCCAAATTTCCCCTTTTTATAAGGAGCTAGTCATATTGAATTAAGGCCTCTCTAATGACCTCATTTTAATTTGATTACCTCTGAAAAGATTCTGTCTCCATATAGGTCAAATTCGAAGTCCTGAGGATTAAGAATTCAACATACAAATTTGGGGGGAACACAATTCAACCTATACTACTACTACTACTGTTCTTCCTAAAACTGCAAATATCTAGGGATGAGGGAAAGGTACTTTCTACTCCTTTTTGCAGATTTCTATTCAAACAAAAGCCTTTTATAATTGCAGGAAATCAATCTTTTGTAAATATTATCTTCTCAGCCTATGATTGCAGATTCCAAATTTCATACAATGCTTTTGAGACAGAGCAGTAAGATACCAGAATGAGGTGCCAGGGTCATTGCTACACAGTTAGAAATACGTGGTCAGTGGTATGCAGTGAGCTAGGCCCATCCAGATGACACCATGGGTCACATCTGCCAACAGACCCCAAGAAAATTTGAACACCTTTTCCAAATCAGCCAGCCAAGAATTTCCAGCAGCCAAGGACTCTGCTTTGCTCTGAGCATTGGAGAATGAGGTATAATGTGTTTTTATGTAACGTGACAATATTTAAGGTGCTAGACAACCTTGTTTTCACAGCTTAACTCTCTGTGCTGAAAGGATGCTATGTTTGCAGCATGCTTAGGGATATTTTTAAGCAGAGAAAATTGCATAATCAGCAAGTGGACCTTAGCAAGATCATTACCCGTGGCATGGAAGATGTGTGAAAGCAAAGGCAGTAAGTGGGGGCACATTCAATATTCTGGCATGTTCACAGTGGAGGAAGGAAAACTTTGTGGAGTAAATAACACTTTCAGCTATGAGTAGAATTAAGGTAAGGGCTGGGCTAGGGGGACATATAGATTTCTAACACAACCAATGCCTTGGAAAAATGCCTAATACTGAGCAGAATTCTAAGTGGTCACTAAGAGGAAAAAATATGTGAATAAGCTTTCTGAAGAGTTTTGGCTATTAAGTACAGGTAGCTCTTATTTTCTTCACTGTGTCCTAGTTATGGGGCCATCTTCCATTTTCTCAAACATCTCAGGCTCTCTCCTATCTTAGGGACTTTGCCTTTGCTGTTCCTTCTGCTAGAAATGCTTTTCCTCTGGCTCTTTGCACAGAACAATCCTTGCCATCCTATGGGTTTCACTGTAAATGTCACTCTTGAGTGATATTTTCTTTTACCATTCCCTCTGCATATGTTTTCTCTTCCATTTTTCTTTTATAAGAACTTCACATTTTATGTCTAACATTTTTTTATTGGCTTTTCTTTCACTAGAGCATAAGTTCCATCCATACAACAAATATTTGGCCTCCCACAGGCACTCAATATAGATGTTTTTGAATGAATGAATGTATGAAGCAGGCTAATAAAGGTTTCATAAATATGGACAGCTGGCCATTATTGCACTGAAGATATCCACCCTGTTTCCCAGCAGACGTGGTTAATACTTTTCATTAAGTACCTATTATGGGCCCTGCCCTACATAGGAAACCTGTAATTATAATCTCTAATATTTAAATCAATCAAAAAAGCAAGGTAGATACTATTATCTCTGTTTTGCAGAAGAGAAGGTTAAAAACTAGTCCAAGATCACAGACTTATGGCTCAAACTGAGGATGATCTGACTCATGTCATTCTCATTTTATTAGGAGAGTAACAATTGGTCCTTGGATCACTGTATTCCTCTGTGACTACAGATTAAAGCAGCCGGTGGCAGCAGCAAAGATGGAAGAAATGTTTATGCTGCCTACCACCTTCAGTAAACACAGATATAGATGAGACAGACCATGTTGCAGCTCCCCTTCATGTCAACCTCCCTAAGGTACACAGTGATTACTATGATGGGTTACACGGGCTTTGGATATTGTCTTGGGGCTCTAGCTTTTAAAAATAATGATTTCAAAGGGAAAAACAATAACTTTCACAGTGGAGAAGCCTGGGAGACACCACTCTAACCAAGTGATCAAAGTTAATATCATCAGCAATAGGATATATTGACATCAAATACCTTCTTATATGATGCTCTGAGATGGGCTCACTATTGTTTCTTTGGTATTTTTGAAAAAATGTTAAACCTCATTTAAATCATTAGACAGCAAAGATAAGTCCAAACTGTGGCACATTCGAACATAATGATTTGGTACTCTTCTAAAGTGTCATACGGTCATGGGGAGCAGTCCCAAATTACAGGGGACTAAGGAGGCGTGATAGTTCAAGGCAAGGTGCATCCTGGATTGACTCCTAAACCAGAAGGACGCACCATGTTTAAATTCAAATAAAGTCTACAGATTAGTTAGTATTGAATCACCGTCAGTTTCCTGATTGGGGTTATTTTTCTATGGTTATATAAAAACATAACGTAAGGGGGGAAGTAGGGGGAGGGTACAAGAGAAATCTATGTATATTTTTGTAGCTCTTTGAAGTAAAATCACTACAAAATGAAATGTTAAAAAAGCGTAGTTTCTTCCGAAACGTTCATTTCTAAACACTAAAACTGAAACAAAGTCCTAGCAAAGCAAGTTTAGAACAAAGTTTGCTTGTAGTTTGGGAACTCTAAGTTTGGTGCCACTGGAAACCACTGTGTTGTGCCAAAGGTTGTTTCGTGGATTCTGAAGGTATGGTAAAGGTACTTCATGGTAATGCTTTGTAATTATTGTGTCTCCCAGGGGAATAATCAAGAAAAACACGCGTGGAGTCTAGAGATTATCTCTGCACATATGAACGGGAATGGACAATCTTTGATATCACCCGTCTCCCCGCATTCCTGGGAAAATGAGGAATTCCTTGTGGAAAATGTGGATTAAGTCTGAAATCAAGAAAGGAAGTGGATACTAACTGTCTATATAACAACTAAAATACCTTTTAAGATTTGTGGTTCCTCATTACTCCATCCCATCATGAAAGACTAATCCAAATGCTACCCCTTCCCTATCTTTCTCATACAGACCACACCTGAAACAGACCAAGCAAAGGTTCACAATAATTTAATGATGAGCCAGCCTCTGGGAACACTGACTTCTCACAGACACAAGGAAGAATAACCTGGATTTTGAGGCTTTGCGCTTTGTTAGATACAAGTTATCACTTCATAAATGGGCAAAATGCCATGCAGGCAGTCGGGCAGCACAGGGTGTAATTGACAAGGGAAGCCAGTGCTTCTGTCTATGTATAAAGAGTGACATCCCACTTAATAGTGGAATGGAGGCATATGGCCATGAAGGAGCTTTCTAACAGCAGAACCAGCCTGCCCAGGCGGTATGTTTCAGGGAAACACTCTGCTCTGACTCCCTGCTTTCCCCACCCCATAGCAGATCTCCTGCAGCCCAGGAACCCCCTGCGGAGCTGTGAATAGGGAGGAGATAAGGAGGAGCAAAAGCATGCACGCAGGAAAGCTGTGTGCCCCAGCAAGCTCACTGTGCCGACAATTGTGGAATCTGGTGATTTGAGGAGAGGCAAACTAAGGAGAAGGCACAGGAATGGAGTCTGGACCTCACTCTGAAATACGCCATCCAGCTCATTTTCTAAATCAACTGGTAGTGCAGCTGCAGGTGGTAGCAAGGCCAGAGAAAATTAGGCTCCACAGAGGCCAAATGTCTCCTTCCCTTAGAGCCTGTAGGTCAACTGGGGCTCTACAGAAGCCTCTGAAGAGAGGAGATGCCCTTAGGCATCTTATCCAATGCCCAGGGCAAGCCCTTGCACTGTGGCATCAGGGAGAAGATACTGTGGCCTGCTTATTTTTTCATGTTTGTTTCTACCACCTCGTTGAACTAGAAGCTAGACGCTGACGTTACAAGGTCGGAATCTCTATTTTAAGCTATAACCAACTGGCTAAGCATGACAAAATTCTGTAGGAATTGCCATGTGATTGGTATAACTTTATACATTCTCATTCATGAAAGAACCAAAACAATGTTTACTATGGAATTCAGAAACATGCTTCTGCAACTGCCTTCCTGTAGCAACTTTCAGGGTTTAGCTATTTTTGACTAGGTCATCAGAACCTGGGGATATTCCACATATCCATATAAAAATGAAATATGAAGGGTGACAAAAATTAGAAGACACACATTTAAAAAATCTGAATACTAGTATAATTGTTGAGCAGCATGAGGGTGAAAAAAATATCACTGATAGGTTTTGCAATATAAAGTCTCACCTTCCAGACCCTCCTTTTCCTGGATGGGTCTTTGAGTGATATTAAATCCATTAAGCTTGTCATTATTGAAAATGGCTCATCCATGACTCAGAATTGGTTTACAGTTTTTGTCAGCTTGCACAATGAGCCAATTTCCTTTGCCTCCCCAGAAAACCTCTTTTTTTTGAAGTCCTTCCAATCAACCAAAATATGCATATGATAAATTTGCATAATTGAAGTGTATTGGTTACATGTGGGTAGAAAGTCTAGCCAAGAATATTAGCTTCACAGAATTTAAGGGCCTTAGCAAACATTTTGTCCATCCCTCCTCTTTCAGTGAGGAAACTGAAGCACAGTCTGGTGAGACTGCCAGGTTACACTATTAAATGGTTGACTCAAAACTAGAAAACAAGTTTTTTTCCAGTTGTCCATCAAAATTTTGTTGTCTTATATGAGTCCTTCTCTCATCCCCAGTCACTGTGAACCACAGAATGTCAAGGTTGGAAAGTACATTAAAGATCTGTTAACCCACTCATCTATTTGATCCTGTCATTCTCTCTACAAAATCCTTACCAGGTCTTCAACAGGCCTACGCTTAAGTAACCCCTGTGACAAGGAATGTACTATCTCTGTGCCTTTAATAAATAATTGTGGAATAAATGAATACATTATAATTTTAATCTAGCATCTATATGATTGCCTTCTTAATATTTGAAGAAGAACCATGTTTTATTTAGGCTGAACACTCATGCTTGCCTCAGTAATTCTCAACTTCTATCATAGTTTTCCATCTCCTCATCACCTGGACCTTCTCTTCTGAATCTGTTTCTAGTGTGGTACCCAACAGTTCGTATGGCACTCAGTACGGTCTCATGCACTCCAAGGAGAACAGGACTCTGTGCTACCTTATTTTGGAGCCAAACACTGCGTTAACGCATACTATTATTACTTTACCTTTTTGGCAGTCACATCACATTGTCGACCCTGTGAATTTAATTGTAGTTAAAACCCTACTTCCTATGTTCTAATTCCTTGGCCTCATTTACTCCTATGGCTTTAATTATTATCTATATAGACTCTCAAATTGTACCTCATTCAAGGAGTTTAGATCTCATCCATGAGCTTATGTCCAACTGTGCATCTCTCATCTGTATTTGGATAACCCACAGGGACATCAAATTCCACATGACCCAAATTGTAGTCATCGTTTTCTCTCCTTAAACTGCTGCCCCCTCCAATATTTTCATCTCACTGAATGGCATGATCATATAATGAGACACTCAGGCTGGAAATGTCAGAATCATCAGTGAGTTCCTGGTCACCTCATAGCTCATATCCAGTAACTCAGCACATCTGGTTGCTTCCACCTCATAAATCTCTTTCTACTTCTCTCCACTCTTACTGTTACTATCCGGCTCTCCTGCCTGGATTTCTCCTACACATGCCTATTTTGCATATTCTTCCAGGTTGATACCTCTAAGACTTACATCTGATCATGTTACCTTCTTGCTTAAAACTGCTAATGGGCTCCCATTGCTTTTACAGTGAAATGTAATTACTTAATGTGGATTATGAGAACTTTCATGTTCTAGCTTTTGCTCCATTTTCCAATTCTTCGAATAAACCATGTCACATACTGTTCCCATCTGAAACACTCTACAACTTTGCCTCGTCTAGCAAATTCCCAATCTTTCTTTAGATTCCAGCCTAAATGTCATTTCTTGGGACTTGGAAGACATCCTCTAGGTAAGTTAGGGACTCCAACACTATCTCTACTGTCCAAACACTTGCACATTTTAATTCTGCTGCTAAATGACCTTGACCTCCGGAGAGGCCCTGCTGTACTGGAAGTGCTTTGAGAGCAGGAAAACATCTGTCCTGCCCATCACTGAATATCCACAGGGCCACAGAGTAGCAAGCATATAGCAGATGCTCAAAATTATTTGTAGAAGGGTGAAAGCTTAGCAATGTCCATTTTAGCTCTGTAAAAAGTTCATATTTCTGGATCTGTTCCATTGCTTAAGTCTTTCAAATACTTTTCGGGTATTCTGCTTGTCATAATTAACACTAGTTTTAAGTCACCTACAGTTTTGATAGGGCTATCTTTTGTGGGTTCATCAAGAAATGTGACACACACATTTCAAGTTGAAGTGGTGAAGAAGTCATCTTCTGAGAGGCAGCTGTGATTGGAGAGGCAGTGGGCCAGGAGGGTGGCTGACCAGGGGCATGGAGAAAACAACAGCAGAGCCACCCTGCAGCCTCACCACGTTTGGCAGCAGTGAATTTGTGTGATACCATTTTGCTGTTTTGTTCAGCTATAATATTAGCAACCTGGGTAAATGCATTGTTTTTGAGAATGCCCTAAACCTCTTTGAGACAGCTTTCCTGGCAGGATCCCACACCATGTAATCATGTGTAGCTTTCCCCTAAACATTTTTTGAAGTTGGTCTAACCATGGTTAACGCCTAACCCTTCACATGTGCAGAAACTGTAACTGAAGCACTTTAAAAAAGTTTCAGAAGGTTGGAATTTAGTTAAATGACCCTTTGAAAACATCTGAATGCTGAAGTTTTTTCCTTTTGTTCCCAATTCATGACTTACTTTTAATTTTATTTGCGAACCATTGCAAATGATTTTCAATATGACTGATTCTCCTGGGGACAAGGTGGATTCCAAGCGAAGTCTTCTTAGTAAAGTGTGTTGCACTGTGCAGGAATGCATCGTCCACTTCTTCCACCCGGACAGTAGCTGAGAGCAACTAACCACGTTTTCATTTGAATAAGTAAATAATGTCCAATATTTTCATTTCTATCCTCTCTGCAAATCCAGACCCACCTCTCTCCAGTGGACTCCATGCCAGTAATCAATACACTCCTCCAAATCTCTGTCCCATTTCTCAGATATGCTTCTTTTAATCAGGCTGTGTTTTTCCTCCATTATGAGTTCTCTCTGCAGCGTTGAGTGGAGTCTCAAGGGGTTGTAAAGCTAAACCAGGAACATGGATCATGTAGGTTGTATTAGACTCCTGAGATGTTCAGCGTCAGGTCCACCTGCGCCCAAGATCCTGGGGCACATGTTCTACCATAGCTGTTTCGGTCTGAGGCTCCTGCTCGGTGTGCCAGGGACCCTCCTACTACTTCTGGACTCAAAGAACTATGTCACCTGTGGTAGGTGTGACTTGCTCTGTGGCCTCTTGAAGAGGCTGTGTGCTCCATTCCAGAAAGCAGGGGAGTTAACTCCATATGAGGCAAATTTTGATAAATATGGATGGAGACCAGCAGACAAAGTCCTCTCTTCCCACCCCTCAAGCCCTCCAGTGGACTGTTCAACAACATAGTAGTCCCCAGATGACCTTTAAAAAGACTTCTGGCCAGACCAGGCACTCATTCTGTTTGCTACAAGTGATAGCTAACGTGGTGACGTGACCCCATGTTCTCACTTTTGCCTTTCCTAACTCTTCCCTTTTCTCCTTCACACCTGCCTCCCTAGAATTACACTAAACAATGAAGAACTAGCAATGAAAAGCACTTGCCTTAGGCTCTGTTTTCCAGAATTCTGGAAAAACTTACTGCACAAAAACTTCATGAATTTTATGATCAAAGATGACTCTCCAAAAGTAGTTAATGCTTGAAATGGGTCCTTCATGGTACCCAGCCAGACCCCTTGGGAAGACAGGTTCATTCCCATCTGCTCTTGGGGATTCTTCAGTGGGGCCTTTTGAGAAGGACCAGAATAAGGTATGAGTTTTTCAACATATTATTTAATCTTGGATTTTAGTACACTCTTTCTTCTCCTTCCTTCTTTTTTTGTGACACAATCATTATTTCATTTTGTTTATCACTGGTTTTTGCAGTAAGTTTCTTTATGTCTGTGGTATTTGGCATTAAGCCTGGTGTATAGAATCCATCTAATGAATATTTTAAAAGTCAATTTTAAGTGAATGAATGAATGAATGAACAAATAAATGGGTGAATGGAATAACTTCTATTTTTCTATCACAATTATTAGATTGAAAACTGAAACTGATTTTACTTGTGATAAATCTAATACAAATCATAAAAATGGAATTCCCATATTAAAAGGTCTTATAATTTGCTAAATATTTAACTTTCAATTATAATTGGATAACTGATGCATTCATGTATTTATTCAACAAATAATTATTGAGCCCTTGATATATGCCAGGCATATTTTAGACTCTAGGAAACACAGCAGTGTACCAAATAGACAAAAACTCCTCTTTTCATGGAGCTTACATTCTGTCATATCTCTGTGCTTCAATACTACTTGTACAATAGGTATAGTCCCTGTCTTTTTTAACAAGAAAATCATTTTATAATATGGATATACATATATCCATAGTTTTTACGACAACACCAAACATGTAGTCAGCGTTCAATAAATGCTGATAAGTTGTTATTATTGCTGTTGCCTTTTTTATTACTAGGCTGGGAAATATTCCATAAAACTGCATAACCCACATGAAGATAATGCAAGCATGACTACCCTTTTAGTGCAGGCAGTGTTTGATGTGGCCTTTGGGAGGCATCAGCATCTTTTAAGGAGACAGGAATGCAGCCTACAATGCTTTCTGCTAAAACTCCTTAAGTGTGAAGACCACTGAGCCTGCCATTCTGAAGATGACTCCATATCAATCGATACAAAACATACTCATCCCTTTAAAGAATCCTGTCTCTTTATTGTATGTCTTTAGTACCTCTTGGATTTTGCTATCACCAGGCACTAAACCTTAGAAGTGTCATTAAATGCATGTGGCTACAAAGAGGTAACATCAGTTACACCTTCCCAGAACTGAACTCAATGAAGACACAATGCATTTCCTTTATTTCACTCACTCAGCCATAGCCTCCATGTCTGGACTCCCAGAGAAGGATGAATCATTCATGTGCTAGTCCAGCTGTGCTTAGACATGTAATACTCATAACTAGAGTAACCATGTTGGGTGTGCACAGTTGTACGGTGTCTGTTCATAAAAACTGAGCAAATACCAATACAAACCAAATAAAATGTTGAGGGTTGATTTTTTTCTGAAAAGAATGCACATAAGATAAACAACTAAAACATATCACAGTCAGATGAACAGTAGGTACTAATCACAGCAACTGCTCTGCTTTCCAAATGCAGAGCTTATAGTACAATGCAAAAAATTTTGAGATTTTCACAAACTACTGGCTTTTCTATTTTCAGAACTTGGACATCACCATTTTAGGTGGAGATCTTGACATGAAAATATGCACACAGGCTAATTATTTCTTTTCACAGTCTGCTGTTTGGATGCAGCTATGGGAATTGGACCTGAGCAAGTTCACTGTATTCAGGAAATAAATCAACAGCATTTATGTGCTTAGCGTTAGTGTTGAACAGGTTTTTTTGCTGTGGAAATCTGTCCCCTTCTCTCAAATGATATTTCTGTGGTGTCCAGGCTTTCCATCTTAATTTCTCTCAGTGGATATTTGTGAGGAGAGTTTTATGTGCTGCTCAGGCAAAATGAACTCATGTCAAAAAATGATCAGCTTAAGTGGGATATTATTACTTGGCAGAGTTGTATTATTCTTTGAGTACAATACCAATTGTTTTGCAATTGTTTAATCGGTCATTTGCTTGTGTAGGATGATATGGCCGAGCCATCCTGCAAGCAACCATCCAAGACTCAGTATACAGGGTAAGTAAACCAAGCCTGGGAAATGTTGGTATAAAGAGGGAAGCCAGTCACTGAGGTCATCAATGTTTTACATATTTTCTTTTGTGATTTGAAGATGAGATTCAGAATGATGTGAGTACTGCGGACATAACTGACACAAAAGTGACATTGCTCAGGTCGGGCTGTGGAGCCTTTGTCTCCTGACACATCAACTGGTTGAGGAGAAATCTGACCTAACTTTACCCTTTAGGGTTTTATATTTATTCCCTAAATCACACCTTACTCAATGACATTTAATAAGATTAATGTTATGGAGCTGAAACTTGGCTTCTATAAAAATTGAATATTATTTGTAACAACTCGGCCATTAGACCTAAAATCTTTTTCTTAGAGATTAATTTTTATAATAAATACTTTTTTTTTACTGATTACACCTGAGAAATTTTGCCAACATCAACCACTCCTCATGACCATTTCTCCCTCAGGTAGGGAAATATTAACACAGTTTATGGTAACAATAATAAACCCACCTTTCATTTTATAATATTTTGCAATGAATAATCATTTCATTTCAACCTCACATCATTGCTGTGTATAAGATAATACTATCTAAAGATTAGAGAATTTAAATATTATGTCCAGTGTCATATAGTGATTGAATGACAAAGGTTGATCTGAAACCGGCACTCATGCACCCATTTATTCACTCATTCAATTTTTTTTATTGTGATAAATAACACATAACATAAGATCTGCCCTCTTAACAGATCTTTAAGTACAGTATTGCTAACTATCAGCACAATGTTGTACAGCAAATCGTTAGAACTTTTTCATTTTGCATGACTGAAACCCCACACCCATTGATCAGCAACTCCTGGTTTCCCTTCCCCACCCCACAACCTCTGACTGCTTCCATGAGTTTGGTTGCTTTAGACACCTTATTTAATTGGAATTATGCAGTATTAGTCCTTCTGTAATTGGCTTATTTCATTCAGCATAATATCCTAAGGTTCATTCGTGTTGCAGCATGTGTCAGATTTCCCTTCCTTTTTCAGGTTGAGTAACATTTTGTTGTATGTATGTACCACATTTTCTTTATCCATGTATCTGTCAATGGGCATTTAAGCAGTTTTTACCTTTTGGCTATGGTGAGTAATGCTTTAACAAACAGGAAGGCACATAGCTCTCTAAGAAACTGGTTTCTGTTCTCTTGAGTAAATACACAGAAGTGGGGTTACTGGATCATCTGATTTTTCTATTTTTAATTTTTCAGGAATTTCCATATTGTTTTCCATAAACGCTACACCATTTTCTATTTTGACCAACAGTGTATAAAGTTTCCAGTTCCTCTACATTCTTGCTAACATTTATTTTCTTAATAATGGCCATCCTAGCAGCTGTGAGGTTGATCTCATTGGTTTTGACTTGCATTTCCTTTTTTCCATGATGATTAGTGATGTTGAGCATATTTTCATATACCTGTTGGCCATTTTTATAAGTTCTTTGGAGAAGCATCTATTCAACTTCTTTGTCCATTTTTTAAACAGGTTATTTATTTATTTTGCTGCTGAGGCCATGAATTCCTTGTGTATTTTAGATAATAACCCTTTATCAGATGTATGGTTTGCATATATATTTTCTCTTTCTACTATGCCATCTAATAACTGTCTACATTGAGTCATTAGGGCAGTGGGCAAGGCTCTAACCAATAAATATCTGGCTTTTTGATGTATCCAGGTAACTCCATTTATGTCACTGGCCTCACTTCTTCAAGGGTAAGGACAGAAAGTCTTTTGAATGCATGCAAGTCATCTAGAAAGGGCAATACATTAACTAAATAGTACCCATGATTCCATATAAAAAAGTGAATTTATTGATTGCATTTCTATCCTGTTCTTAGTTTACAGCAGAATTCATAAGTGATGTGACATAAAATACAAGAACTCGAGTAAGTCAAGAGTGTCAATTCAGTTGAAGAACATAAGATATGCCTAGGAAACAGGTTTTGGGATATGGGGGTGCATTTCAGAGAGCATCTCTGTATCATAAGAAATAGTATGAAGACTCTGAGTACATGCTGGTTGCTGCCAAGGGCAGATGATGATAACTGGTGATAAAGGCAAATTATTGATGCCTTGTCATAGAGAGAGGATGCCAGTTCCCATAATCTTACCTGGACAGCACAGAAGAGGGTCTACTTACACTCCAGTACAATGTCTTTAGGGTCTCATGCAGCTGAGTGGGGCCATTCCACAACGAGGATTGTCTGGTGATTTTTGGACCCTTGATCTGTGGCATGGATTTAGTGATGCTTTAAGACCCATTTCTGCCTTTTAATCACTTGCAGGTATGAGATAATCTAGGTAAATCACTAGGGAAAAAAATCACTTAAACTATCTGGATCCCCAGTTTTCTCCTCTGTGAAAACCAGAATTAGCATGAAGACCGAACAAGCCAAGGATTAGGAAAATGATTTAATATCTGTAGAATGTCACAGATACATCATTTTTTATTATTGTGATTATTTTTCCTTCACATGTCTCAGCATTTGCAGGTTTTTTCATCAACAAATTTGTTTTATCAATTTAAAAAATATGCAGTGTGACACTCTCTGAAGAGAAGACGGAAGCTGTGAAGCTAAAACAAAAATGACAGTGTGCTGCCTCTCCGGTGAGGCTGAGAATCAGCAGGAGGGGACCCAAGGTGGCCGGACAGCCTGAGTGGAGCTTCTGGGAAGCCAGGCTCTTTCTTCTTTTGTCCCAGTGAAAATGTAAGAGATACACTCAGAAGAGTGGAAGGTCTAAGGCCAAAGAAGTATTTCCTATCTTTCTTAGCCAGAAAATATGGGTGGATAACAACACTATGTTTTCAGGTCTCAGAATCGTGGTTGTGACTACTTAATCCAATCCCTTTATTTGATACCTAAGACAACTGCCCTCTCCCTCACAGTGACGCAGCCCCAAAACTCAGAGTTTAGGCTCAGATTTGGTCTTCTGAGTCTCAACTCAATGTTTTTCATTTCACATCAGTTGAATCTTTATCATAAAAAGACATATCTATAGCACAAAAGTTAGTCAAATCACTTTCATTTGCAGCAGCAGAGAATGGAAGTTATTTCTTTGTGTATAAATATAGTCTATCATTTTGGACAGATTTTTAATCAAGTTATTTATTTTTCAGGAGTTTAAAAGTGTGGATATGGAGTCACCTTCTCATATGACTAGAGTTCATGAGCACTTTAGTTGATAATATAGCTTATGAATAGTAGAAATTTGGAGTCATATAGCATGGCTTTTAATCCTGGTTCTGATACCAAGTAGCTTCATCACCTTAGGACCTTAGTTTAACCTCAGCTGACTTATCTGGAAGGGAATCTAGTAATAGCAGCTATCACACAATAACACTATTGTGAGGAATAAATGAAATATTGAAAATAAACCTAATACAGAGCCCAACACATAGAAAAGACTGAATAAATATCAACCGTTAGAACAGTAATATGGCTGAAGGGAAAGAGAACGTGCTGGAATAGAAATCAGTTCTTCACCACTCCCATCCGCGACACTTTGCTGCGTTCTAGCTGTGTGTTCTTCGTATGCAGGGCTCCCTGTCCCTCAGTTGTAAAATGTGGACAGTAGAGTATTTAGCAGTATCATAGGGTTGATGTAGGGATCAAATGAAATAATTTAGATGGCACTTTCTGATGTATAGCCTATCCTTTCTTATGACTGAGAGAGATAGGAAGGCTGAGAAGGAAGGAAGGAAGGAAGGTAGGAAGGAAGGAAGGAAGGAAGGAAGGAAGGAAGGAAGGAAGGAAGGAAGGAAGGAAGGATGGATGGATTTTTCACTCTCAGGGGCCTCTTCTTCCTAGGAAAGGACCTCTGCTAGTCTGTGGCTGAAAAACTGAGAACTTTACCTACTTGCCACAGCTCAGCCACTGACTTATTGTTTGATACTGGGGAAATTATTTAATCTCTAGATTATGATCTCAGTGGGTGTATATAATTTGTACTCCTCTGCCCTATGTCACTGAATTGGATAAAATGACCTTGAGGTCCCCTTCAGTTCTAATTTTCTATGATAAAATTATGTTCTCTGTGCCAGTGGTGCCTCTCCAATAAAAAGAAAATAGTAAAACCTTAGGCTAGTGAATGTGTCAAATGCTTTGAGATTTGCAGGAGAAAATTAATGTTCACAGTGTGGTTCTCATTCAGAAAGGATACTCCCCATTTTCACACTCCTTTTTACTATTGAGGCTTTTATTTTAGTGAAATTATAAAGCTTCTTTGCTGTTCTACAACTTTCAAACATGGGGTGCTTTTGTGAAAAATCTTTAATCATCTAATTTCTTACATTCTCTGTATAAAAGCTACATCATGAGAATTGCTGGCAATTTAAACTTTTCCTTCTATTCTATTTCTTAGTTGTAAGGACTGATAGCTAGATAGATACAAATGTTGTTTACAGTGAGCCAAATACTGAATGTTTTTCTGTGAATTAACTGTAAAAAGTTTATTGCTCAGTTCTCTCATTTAAGAATTGAAGATCAGGGGCTCAGAGAGGGAAAGCATCTAAACCAAGGTTGCACAGGGATGGACCCCAATTTCCTGGTTCTTGGTAACTATGACAAATTGCATATTCTAAAGATGGTTGTAACATTACTTCCCATTCCCACATGCTTGTCTGTATTTGCCACTTTTCCACTAAGATATGGAGGTTAATTCCTTTCCCCCTGCATCTGCTTAACCAATAGAATGTGGTAAATGTGACATTAGAAAAGCATGTGGCTAGGCTGTGATGGGACTTGGTAGCTTCTGCTTGGACCTCTTGGAATGCTCTCTCTCGGGAACCGGCCCTAGTGTCGTGAGAAATGCAGCCACATTTGTGGCAATATAGTCAATGTAGTCAATAGTTCTAGCTGTGCTTCCAGTCCTTAACCAAAAGCTACTTTTAGGCAGGAGTGTGAGTTTTCCTGGACATTCAGCTCAGCAGAACCTTCAGAAGACTGAAGCCCCAGCCACTGTCTGTGACCCCATGTGACCTCAACAGAGATCTCCCATTGGAGTCTAGCCTACCCAGAGAACCATGAGAGATACTGAATAAAGTTTCAAGATATAAATTTGGGGTCTTTGTTATGCAGCCATAGAAAACCTGAAGAGTAACCCACGCTTCATTGGCTCTTGGATTCGCAATATTTCTTTTTGATTCCACACTACTTCTCAAGCTATCTGGGATCAGTAGCATCATGTAATTAGTATCTGCTCTCAGCTGTGGCACAGAATTGAAGGTGAGAGCCTATTTGAGTTTGACTGGAAGAACGATTAATGTCAAAATTCCTCAAGTTACACAAACCACAGTTTCCCATAATTTGCCATGGTCCCTCAGATTGCCAGGATGGACTAGCTATCTTTAAAACTATCAAACTTCATGGAGTTTAATATGAAAGGAGTCAGATATGGAGATGTGGAAAACTTTTAACATACAGTGGCAGGAATAACTATTTATCACCCAATATTCACTTTCTCCATCATCTTTGGTAACAGAATCCTAATTTATTCATCATGTCAGTGGGCTCAATTAGTAGACTACATATTTCAGCTTCCTTTGCTGCTAGAAGCAGTCATGTGATGATATTTTGGCCAGCCAGGTATAGGCAGAAATGTTGTATGTGATTTTCAGAAAGGCTGCTTGAAAGAGCTGATTTGGCCAAGAGTAGTATCTTTTCATTCCTCCTTAGTTTCCTTCGTTCCTCTAGACATGATGGGCGGGGTCCCAGCAGCGAGCTTGGGCAATGAGATGATACTGAAGATAGAATTTGCACTAGGCATAGTCTGACCAGGAAAACAATGCCACACTATGTATTTAACACTGATTGGATCCAAAACAAGAAATGGGTTGCATAGGTATTGGAAGAACTGAGAAGTCAAACAGAATGGTAAGACCTAGATATTAGCAACAGTAGGTAGCCACTACCAACACCACAGTGGAAGGCAAAGGAAAGAAGCAGTGTTGCAGGAGCACAGAGCACAGTAACCCAGTATTAACGGAAACACGGTGGACCTGTCCTGCAGAGCTAGAATCCCAGCAGCTGCTCTAAATGGGCAGTCCAAGGCAGAAGAGCTTTTTCCTTCCTCCTGTCTTCTAAACTCTGGCCAATGCCTCCTACTGGCTGATGCAGCCAGAAGCCAGTGATCTCAGGAACCAGGCAAACACAGGTTTCAGAGACCAGCTTCCCTGCAGTACTGGGCAGATCAAGGAAAAAGTTAGGAATGGCTCTGAGGGCAAATGAGCCCAGAACCATGACAGAAGCCAGTGCTGGGACAGTGAAACAGAAAGACAGAAGGAGGCTGAACTCTGACGATCACAGAGTTGCCATACAGGATAAACACTGATTGTCTGTAAGTTGTTGTTATTTTAGATTTTCCCTTACAAATAGAAAAACACAATGCTAATTGATATTAATGCCTGTTAGGGAGGTAAGTATGTTAGTCTGCTAAGGCCACCATAACAAAATACCAGAGGCTGGGTAAAAACAGCAGAAATATATTTTCCCACAATTCCGGAAGCTGGAAGTCCAAGATCAAGGTGTCAGTCCATGTGGCCTCTCCTGAGGCCTTCTCCTTAGCTCACCGATGGCTGCCCTCCTGTCTGCCCTCACAGCCTCTCCTGTGTGTGTGCATGCCCCTAGTGTCTGTGTGTCTAAATGTCCTCCTTTAATAAGGACACCAGTCAGACTGGATTCGGGCCCACTCTGTGGCCTCTAAATTTAACTTAATTACCTCTTTTAATACCTTATCTCCAAATACAGTCACATTCTGAGGTACTTGGGGTTAGGGCTTCAACATATAACTTTTGAGGGGACATTCCAGGGCATAGGAAGAGTCAGAAAATTGGAGAATTAAGTCAATCTAAATTATACAGGCTAGCTAGTCAGTAACAGTGTTCATAATACCAAAAAGCAAATGGCCTAGGGAAACACATTCACATGGCTTTGTGACACTGTGGCTAGCTCCCCGATTGGACCTCTCTTAATCTTGCTCTGTATTTTGCTTTGTTAGTACGATATTATGTAACTCGGCCTGCTTTATTTGCTCACGTGGGAGCCCACCATTTGTTTTTGCTTAGATCACTGAGCCAGGAGGTCTTTCAAGAGACCTAGAATTTGGCAGGTGCTAATTATTCAGTAACCCCCCAACTAAAGGGAATTCCCACTTCTGCTGGGGAAGGGATGCAGATGCACTCCCAATCCTCAACAAAGGGGCAGCTGCAAAGCAGTGTCGTTTCCATAGTATGCTCCTGTAATTAGCTCCACCTTAATCTTCACGTACACAATGCCTTCCCAGACTACAGAGGGCCCAGCCTTGTCCAGCTGCCATCCCTCTCCTCTAAGCTTGCTTTTGACTGGATTGTGCTGCTTCTGAACATGTAATTTAGTGTTCAGGTTTAAAAGGCAAAACTAGTAAGTGATCTTGAGTGGTGATAAACAGAATCCTCACCCTTCCAGCCACCCTGGCTACAAGTAGGGGGAGAGAAAGCAGAGTCAGACGTGACCTCGTAGGTGGGAATTTCAAGTTATCCTCTTAATTGAAGAATAGTAATATTTTCAACATGAATCAAGCTTTCTCAAAACTATGCTTTATTCAAGTTGAGTTATAAGAGTTTAATGTGGCCGCAGTGACTTCTGATGATAACGAGGCTGGTGGCTGAGGAATCAGAAGCTCTTTCCACAATTTGCTTCTTTCCTTCCAACTCTTCCTTACCATTCTCCCTTCTACTAAGAGAAAAAGTCAGGCTTGAGCATACTTCAGAGATTTGAAAATTACCCTAAAACGTCGACACTGAGTTCTTACTTGGAAATGATTCTGCTACCAATAGTACATTTTACCTATTTCTCTTTATATGGGTCAGACCGAGGGCCCTCTGAGGCATTTTACCAGGAAGGGGTCCCAGGAGCCAGCACTGGTTTTGTGTTGAGGTGGGGCTGTCCTGTAGGTTTCATGACGTGATGGGAGATACACAGAGAGCATCCGGGGACAAAATTAGATGAAACCGCCCAAAGGATAGGATGCAAAGACTGAACCAGATGGGAGACCATGAGATAAGAAGCAGAAGCATCCAGAAACGAAAAAGCCACTTGAGAAGGCAGTGTACAGAGGGCACAGCCCAAAGACATAGCCTCAGGAATGGCAGCGTGTCACTATTTCTCCCACAGAGACCTTTATACAACATGCCTGCAACCTTTCCTATGTGGACAGAAGGGTGTTTCTGCAGTCATTAGGCTAGTTGGGAAATTAACTCCTTGGTTTCTGTTCATGGTCTTTCTTCCCCCAGTTATCCTGGTGCTAAACCCACACCCTACCCCTGAATGCAGGCTCTCTCCTTATTTTTCCCACCTCATTGCAAGTTCCCGAGCAGAGCTGGCTCTGCCTCGTATTCTGGGCTGGTTTTCAGCTGATTACGAAGCTTACAGTGTTGCCACTGCATCAAAACAACAAGCTTTCCCTGAAAACCTTATCCCTGGATTGAACGTGACGTCTCCCACTGGATGCTTTCTGGACCAGCCCCGCTGTTGTGTGACAGGTGTGTGGGCAGCCCTCCCAGTCGTGGATTCTGGTAGACAGCCATTTGAAAGCAGGGGTTAAGGTGGAGAGTGAAAAGGGGAGGCGGGAGGAGTGTTCTCAGCTCATGTTGATTTCTGTCAGATTTCAGTTGAGGTTTGTGAAGAGATAATTGTGTTATATTTTCTCATCCTTCACAGCCTGGTGGTTCCTGTATAATTATGTATGCCTGAGCTTAATATTATTTCAGAAAGAAGAAAAGTATGCAACAGATTTTTAGCTTCAGGCATTGTATGATTGGGTACAGATTCTACTCCTGCAAATAATTTACTTCTTTTTTTCCCTTTGCAAAGAGTAATTTTAGGGACGTGGGTCAAGTGGATAGCTGGCCATTGGGGGATTTTCTGGGGTTAAGGGAAGATTGCCAAGCTACGGGCATATGTCGTTCAGGATCCGATGAAATGCCCATTAGTGGTCCTCTGTGTTTTCTTCAGCAACTAGGGAGATGAAGGATCTCTCTGCCTCTGGCATCAGATGCTAAAGGGGTTGGCTTGCAATTAAAATCCCATTTGAAAAAGTTCCTTGTCTTTCCAATAACCCAGCTGATTCGTTAAAATTATAGGAACATTTCTGAATGTCATTTAGTGTTTGCCACTTACATTATTAATGTGATTAAGTATTATTAGGTGATATTTAAGATGTTGCACTGAATTATTCTGATAATTATTAATACATTGCCTAGAGTGGAAAAACAAAAAGAAGCAACTCAGGTTGTGTGAAATTTTCATACCGAAGTTACATAATTATCATTATTTAACCAGAAAAACAAGCTGGTGTGATTAGGAAAATAAAACCTAGTCTGAACGTTTTTATTGGTCTCATTAATACAGGTACTCAGGATGGCCAATAAACATTTTAATACAACTTGGTGATAGAATAAATTACATTGGTAATATAATTATTTCAAGTTAATTAAAATATCATTGGCATTTATTTTTCTTAAAAACTCAGGAGTTAACCCTATTTTCTTCACTATTTGTACTACTTTCAGGGTTTCAGTCTCCATGAACTTGTACCAATAACTGGTTTTGCCTTCTTTCATGCACTTTTGTGATCTATAGTCAAGGGAGTTGTGGACAATCCCCACAGCACTTTACTTTCTAAGAGTCGGTTTTGGGTATGTGAAATGGGAATGATCAGGCAAGTCATTTCTTACTGCTGTCGGGCTGGCGTGATTGGTTAAGGCACGTCAAACACTCCGCAGCGCAGTGCAGCAGCTGGGAGCTCGACTCTGGAGCCCGGCTCTCTGGTTTTGAATCCTGGTTTTGTGTGTGACCTTTGGCAAGTCACTTAACCTCTCCACTTTGGTTCCCTCCTGTGTAAAAGGGAGGTAAATATATCATGTAGGGATATTATAAGTATTATGGGATAATAATATCACATAGGGATTTTTAAAGTCTTCTGTGAATTCATACAGGTAATGTTTGTTTTAGAACAGTGTCAGCACAAAGTACTCCCAATGTGAATATTTGCTATTGTTATTAGCAGACTACCTGGAATGCAGTAAATGCTCAATAAATAGTAGTAGTTAGTTTTAGAAACATATTCGCACACGCTTGTTCTCAGAGCAGAATGTCCCAACTTCTTATTTTACTGTAAACATTGGTATCACATTCCTTTCTGTCACTCAAGTTCTTTCTCTCTTGCTTGTCCTTATATTGACCCAGTTACCAAGCCTTATAGCTTCTGTCACATCTCTTCAATTCCATTTTATTGCTACCACCACCATGTTTTCAAACATAAAATATTGTAATAGACTCTGAACTGCTATTCCTGTCTCCAGTTTCTCCCATTCCAATCTATTCTTCCTGGTAGTAAAAGACACGTTTATTTTCTGCTCACTTACTACTTAGATCCCTGCTGTCTAGATTCCTTACTTTGTCAGCCTAAGCTTCCCATCTCTGGGCCCCGAATATGTTATGTCCATTATCCAGTACTCCAGCCAAGCTGATTCATTCCTTGTGCTCCCAAAAAGCTGTGGTCATGATCACCTTTCTTTTGTTTGACATCCCCTACATTTTCAAATCCTACCTGCTTTCCTGCTTAACTTTTTCTTTCTAGCACCCCAACATTTCTCATTATGCCACCTCCTATAGGCTGCGTCTAAAACTTCTATACCCTTGCCATAGGTATAAATGCTATACTGCACTGTTTTATCATTTGACCTGGGCCCCCATTTTGTATATACCTTTGAGGGCATAGGCCACTTCTGATAGTTCTCTTGTAAAACTACATTGCCTTGTATAGTGAAAAGCAAAACGTTAGGTATTTCAAAAATTCTCAAAACTATCATATTTAGCCAAAACTAGTCATTTTCATTTTTCAACTAGATTCAGCATCATTTCTGGTTCTTATGTACTGTGTATAATGAGTTTTGTTTTGAGTTATCAACACTGTAGGGAAATGTTTAAATTAGAAAGGAAAAACCCACCACCAATTTCTTTGGAAATAGAATAAAAACACAAAGATATATTTTCTACATTCTATTATCAAAATATAATCTAAATCCAAAGCTATCATCTCAACAGTACCATTGTTTTCTCAAAAACGCAAACTTGGTTTACAAAATGTACTTACTGAAAGTAATTAAATGGAAACCAAATCCTTATAAAATACTACCATGCTATATTTCTCACTACAAAAAATAGAATTGGCTAATGCTTGGTAACTAACACAGCAGGAAGAAAAATCAGATACTCACAAGGAAATCACTTGAGTTGGGCATTTAATAGCAACTCTTTTAAAAAGAACAAGCAAAGAGAGAGGAGGGTAGGCTTATAGGTCACAGTGTGTGTCTATGTACAGAAAAGAGGCACTGGAGATTCCTTTTGTTCTTCAAACTGCAAATCCCTAACTTCTTTTCCCTTAGATATTTCTTGCACTCACCATTGAACAAAAAACTTGCTAAGCATTATTTGAAAGAAGTCTATCATGGTAGGAAGACATCATTAACTCCATGCTTCCCCATGTTTCACTGGCTCTCTGCTGTGCGTTGGCCAAGACTCTCCAGGAGTCTCCCCTGTGGCGTTACAGTCAGGTGTACCAGTAACCAGGTAAGGACAGACACACAGAAACCAGACCCGTCTCACTCAAGAGACTTGGTAAGGTATAGTTGTTTCTCAGATAATGGATCTCACTCTCGGTGGCAGGGCTAGTACATGTGTGTAAGACAGAAGAAGACACTACAGATCACAGAGTAGTGAGTGTGACAGGTGTCCACATGCAAGGCAATAAGTATTTTGTAACAGTGTTCATGGGAAATTAAGGTTGCAGTGAGAAGGGATTGACTGATTCTGTTTTTTATTCAAGAGGAGGGGGTTATGCTCCAGGAATGCTTCACAACAAGAACACTATTTGAACAAGACCTTGACAAACGTGCAAAATTTCTGTGTCTGGAGGAGTGCTGAGGACATGTCAGGCAGGGCAATATGCCCCAAAGGGCGGAATGAGTGAGACCGCAACATGCTTTGGGGAACTGAGCAAGGATGCGGATGGATGCAAAGTGACTGTCTAGTGTATGCCAGAGAGCTGGGTCACAAAAGTTAGTGACACTTCAGTCACCTATGATAACAATACATTCCCCGTATTCTGGAAGAAGGGAGGTTGGTAACAGCGGCAGAATGTTAGAGCTAGGATTCAAGTCCAGATCAGACCTCACAACAGTTTGTTGTACACCACACAGAGCAGATGTGATGAAGCACAGCTGCAAGTGTTGCTCAGCAAACGAAGAAAGACATTTCTTCCTGAGAAGGACTCTGACGGAGGAGGAAAGGATAGATGTGGAGGAGAAGGAAGCTAATGAAGGAACTGACACATACGGGTGAAGAGACAGGCTGGGTCACCTTTTGATAGTACAAGGGGCAAGGCTGGGGTAAGAGAGGGTAAGAGCTCTGAAAGGAAGTCTCTGGACTGTCAGGGGAGGCATGGCAGATGGCCAAGAGGATGAGGGGCTTTGGAGTTCTGGGACAGGAAACCAAGAGAGGACTGTCCTCGCTCAGCCATTCATTTATTTGGCTGATAGCTAATGAGCATGAGCCATGTGCCAGGCACCGAGGACGTAGAAAAAAATGGGAAAAGGAGCCCCGCCCTCAGGAGCTGAAAGCTGAGCGGGAAGATGCGGCTTAGAAACAACTCCATGGAAGCAGGAGTTACAGATGCTCAGGTCAAGGTGTGTATGTAAGAAACAGGGAGGAGGAGGCCGAAGGAAGAGGTGAGGAGCCCATTTGTGTGGAGGGAAGGGGTGCCAGGAAGGACTTCAAAAATGCCCTTGTTCTGAGGATCCCTGCTCAAATCGTCAGGGATGAAATGGCCCTCAGGCTCCTTGAACTTACTTTCATACCATTCAGTAAAAGGAAAGAAAGAGAAAGAGAAAGAGAAAGGTGTGGATTTAAAAAAAAAGATGTGGATAAAGCCACAGGCAGAAAATGATAACAATTGGTCACTCTACACAGATGTTCACTGTAGTATTTCCCAACTTTTCTGTAAGTTTGAATTAAAAAAAAAAAAAGTGGTAGATAACAAAAGGAGGTGCTTTACATGGAGACCTGAACTGTAACATATTTCCTGCTAGCAGATGAGGGCTGAGGGTGGATGGAGGACTGAAAGATGTAGGGGAATGCAATCAGAGGAAGCTAGGATAGCATGGCGGCAAGACTCAGCCAGGGTGGGAGCTGCAAGCAACAGCAGTCATTCGGAAAGGCCGGACATCACTGCAGGAGTGGGGAGGTGGGGAGAGACCAAGCTGCAGTGGCAGAGAGGCCCGTCATGGGCTGGGAAAGGGAGCTACTCATTAGGTCACAGAGCAATGACACTGAGGCGTTGGAAGAGAATGGCCCTTCCCAATCCACAGAGGGTCTCTTTGCAGGTTCAAAAAGCTTTTGGTTTCTTGAAGTGGAGCTTGCAGAGGTGGAGGGAAGTCAGGGTGGCATTTATCTCATTGATTTTGTAATTTCTGAGATGTATGAAACCAGAGCAAGCCACTAGGAGCAGAATAGAGCCCATATATTACCCAGCTCTTTATACATAAGATGTTGGAAATAGTGTATATGTTATCAACAGCAGAATGGGAATTAGTTGGCCAAGACGAGGCTGCAATAGGTCAGATTTCATTTTAGTCTTTATGCTTCCCAGTAGTAGATCAACCAGATATTTAGATTATGACACAGAACAAACTGACTCAAGTCATTTCAGAGCCATTAATACTGGGTACTGTTTTAGATTATTGTTTTAACAGAGTATATTCCAAGCTACAAGGTACATCGAAGGGGAAATAAAGCCAATTGGTAGCAGGGGTACTTTTGAGTATTCCTGGGAATAAGGAAATACTTGACAGTTATACTACGAAGGCATTCACTTTTTCAAATCAAATTTCACAAAAACTTTAATTAATTATATTTTAGAAAATCTTAAAGCAAAGAATTAAAACATTGTTATAAAAAAATAGAAATAGAAATAAGCATAGAGAAACAACAGAGAAGGAAAAACTTCCCTCATCTTGGAGCCTGCCAAGGGGCCCCCAGTCCCTGGACACTCCCTCAGAGCCTTGGTTCGTGGAGCTGTCTGGCCTCTCACAGGATCGCCCAGTCTGAGGAATTAGGCCCCTTCACGTGGCTCTCCCCAAAGCAGGAGCCCGACGTGCTAGAGAATGCTTACAGCTCCACACAAAATTAGACTACACTGTGCTTGACTAGTGTTGTTAAATAGCCCTAGTGTCTGCACAGTCATTTAGTGTTTCAGAAAATCAAAACTTCAAAATGACAAGTTCATTAATGATGATGATGGTGATTGTTCAAATTATTCTCACTTTGTAACAAACCACTCCAAAATGGAGAAGTGTAAACAACTGACTGATTATGCTCACAGATTCAGGGGCTCAGGAACTTGGACGGAGCACAGTGGCTTGGCTGCGCTCCAGGGCTTTTGGTGCTTCTGCGGGAAAGACCCGAAGGCTGGGGGTGACGGGGCAGCGGGGTGCAGGAGTCACCTGGAGGCATCCGCAGTGCCATATTGGGTGGCTGGGCTGCAGTGACTGCACGACTGAGCCTGGTTAGGACCTTGACTGGAGTGCCTGGGAGTGGCCTCTCTGTGTGCTTGGTGTCTCTCCAGCATGGCAGCCCAGGGAAGCTGGGCATCCTTCATGGCAGCTCGTTTAGGGCCAGGGAAGAGCCACGATCATGATGGTAACAATGTAGAAAGCACTCTGCTTTCAGACGCTTAAAATGCATTCACAATGCGAAGCTTCATTTGCTGTGCATGTGGTCAACACACATTCCCTAAATGTAGAGACTAGGGAGCAAGAGCCAAAGGAGTAGGGACTTGACACAAGTAGGTCATAGTGGGAGTGTATTTAGCTGCATTTTGAAAACTCCAAGAAAAAATTTTTTATAAAAGCAGAAAAATTCGGCCCTGTACTCTGCACACTATGGGTGTTTATACTGACAGTCCTTGTCTCTGTCTTGTTTTCCCTACTCAGTACTGGTTTCTGAAAGATGCCCAAACCCACAGGCCTGGCCTTGCTGGAAAGTATCCCCTCTATCCCCTTAGGTACAGCCTCCCCACATGTCCTCCTAAATGAAAATAAAGGAGTTGGCAACTAAGCATGGGATTATCTCATAAATGTCACAATTTTGCCCCAGCTAGACTGGTGCTAAATATAATTCCTAATACCATTACTCAACAGGGATAAAATACGGATTTTTTCTTAGGGCACTGGCCTTGCCATTACAGATTGAGACATGCCTGGGCCCAATTTCCTGAAGCAGGAAGAGAGTTCTATTTCTTGTTTTCACTCACAGCTCTTAACAATTTGGTGAAAATGCAAACACTTTCAGAGCAGAACATTCGAGTAGGAATTTGTCAACAAAAGCATCTTTGCAAGTTCAGCAAAAGGTGTCACACAAAATTCCCTTCTGGCTAAAAATTTTACTATAAGTGTTTTGGAAATCTGAACTCTGATAATGCTGACACCATCCGTATATGATTGACAGGCACCTACTTTTAGGACAGCAGTGTTTTAAAATCTAAGAATTGGGACACAAGCCCTAATAATAGGAAAATCCCTGGAATTCGGAGTTGATTCCAGATACTCTTGGCTGAATCATTGCCAAACTTAATTCCCTAAGGGTGTTTCTTCATCTGCAAAAATGTGAGTGCTAAAACTGATCTAATGCTGACTACTTCTTCTGGCTTAGGCACTGAGAATGAATGTTTCTTTAAAAGGGACTGAATGTATGTGCCTGAGGCAAGGTCTGCCCAGCCTCTCTAACCATGATCTTAGTGTTTACCACCTGCTGTTCCATCTTCCTGAAAAGTTCAGAGATGGGAGAGAGACTGGAAGGGAAATGCAGAAAATAGAGGACAAAAACATGACTAAAGATAGAAAAGGGAAGAAAAGGCAGGATGGATTGAAAGAGAAGATGGAAATAGTTTATAACACTGAAAGAGTAGAAGTGAGGAGATAAAGCTACAAAAAGAAGAATAAGAATAGTTCTCCTGGTGAGGATGTGGAGAAAGGGGAACCCTCCTACACTGCTGGTGGGAATGTAAACTAGTTCAACCATTGTGGAAAGCAGTATGGAGGTTTCTCAAAAAACTAAAAATAGAAATACCATTTGACCCAAGAATTCCACTCCTAGGAATTTACCCTAAGAATGCAGGAGCCCAGTTTGAAAAGGACATATGCACCCCTATGTTTATCACAGCACTATTTACAATAGCCAAGAAATGGAAGCAATCTAAGTGTCCATCGGTAGATGAATGGATAAATAAGAGGTGGTACATATACACAATGGAATATTTTTTAGCCATAAGAATAAAACAAATCCTACCATTTGCAACAACATGGATGGAGCTAGAGGGTATTATGCTCAGTGAAATAAGCCAGGCGGAGAAAGACAAGTATCAAATGATTTCACTCATATGTGGAGTATAAGAACAAAGAAAAAACTAAAGGAACAAAACAGCAGCAGACTCACAGAACCCAAGAATGGACTAACAGTTACCAAAGGGAAAGGCACTGGGGAGGATGGGTGGGAAGGGAGGGAGAAGGGGGAAAAAGGGGCATTACGATTAGCACACATAACGTAGCATGGTGGGGGATACAGGGAAGGCAGTATAACACAGAGAAGGCAAGTAGTGATTCTATAGCATTTTACTATGCTGAAGGACAGTGACTGTAATGGGGTATGTGGGGGGGACTTGATAATAGGTGGAGTCTAGTAACCATATGTTGCTCATGTAATTGTACATTAATAATACAAAAAAAAAAGAATAGTACTCCTTTGATCCTCCCTTCTTCCTACTTGAGGGCTGAGAATACCGAGAATCATTCATAATCATGATTTAAATAAAAGAAGCTAAATAAGTAACCCCACCAAGTCAACATACATTTGCTATAGCTAGGGGGACAGGCGACAGAGAAAGACATTAAAATATGAAGCATAAAGGGCTTCTGAGATGAGAGAGGATCTTCCAGGTGACACTCAGCCTGGGAAGTTTCACCTACTTCCTCCCACCCGCACTAGATCAGGGAGGTGAAATGGCCCTCCCACTGCACTTGCAGTACAAGCTCTGTGGTGGCCGTGGCTGCCGGGGTCATCCACTGAGCCTGCCCAGCACTGGCATCTATCTGTTCAGTTACTGGGCAAGCCTTGAATAACTGCAGAGACAATGCTTGAAAACTTTGCAATTAGATGTTCAATTTTGATACTAGGAAGTGACCAACTGCCACAGATTGTTGTGGTTCAAGTGAAGATGGCATAAGAGGTACACAGTAGGCACAAACAGAAAAGGAAACCCGAAGCAGGACCACGGGAGGAAGTGCCTTGCTCCTGAGGAATGGCCTTCGCAAGGATGCAAAACGATTTGCCCAGTGTCACATCCTAGTGAGGACGGACTGTTAGTTACATGACATAAATGTTAGTTACACCTACAAGAGTACTTTACTTGCTTTTTAATATTTTTTAGCTGTGATACATGATAAATGGTTCAGTTTCTGTCATGGTACAGAGCTGAGTATAAATAATTATTTGTCCTTTTCAGGTAAGAGACTTCTTGAGTGAAACCATCACCTATGATTTTGCCTGGTGCATACAGTAGGAGCTCCCTAAATATTCTATAAAGAGAACTCAGCTATTATAAAGGTAAGGAATCTTTAAAAATAACCCAAGCAGAGCAAATTTATCTGTAGTTATGCCCGTATTTGTAAAGTGTAAGGTAGGTAACATAATGTAAAGCAAGTGTCCACATTTTATGTATGTGTATATGTGGGTATAAATGTATATTAGTTGAACAGAAAAAAAAACACTTAATAAATAATATCTGCAGTAGGTGTAATACCCTGGGTTGAAAACCGTTTTGCTTTGAGGCACTATTCCTATATCCAGTGTTATTTGTCTTCAGGTTTGGTCTAATACTGCTTTCTAGATTTTTTATTCATAGGAAAAATATCTACTCAGTCAAGATGAAGGAGTCTGACAGCATAATACAAACAGATCCAGGAGTCAAAACACTCCGGCTCTGGTACTACGCACGCTCCGTACAGTGTGCGCGCCCACAGGCAACCACATCACATTTCTGGAGCTGCATTTCCGCATCTCCAAACAGAAGAGCTGGGTTGGATGAGTTGAAGTATCCCATCCATAGGCCTGGATTTTCTGAAGTACGGTTTTATTTTCAAACTACTTTTCTCTTCTCCCATCCTCACCACTAGAATATCCTGGAAATTCCAGCAGTTCAGTTTGAAATTACATGACACAGGCTGCCTTGAACTCAAAGAAGCACTGAGGTCTTTTTGATTGATTTTGTTTCCAGAATTTTGGTGAAGAAATGTGATCACTGTACTCCAGGTGCTCCCCTCTCTTGACAGGAAGCTTCACAGGCTTTTATTTCTGGACACCAGAAGGCCCAGCATCAGTTTACATATAAATCTCTCTTTTCAAAGCTCCCAACTCCATTACTACTGTGGAAATAAAACATCGTAAAATCCTGAATCTGTTCTCTCAGAGATCAGTCCGTGATTAATTCAGGATCAGGAAATAAGGTAATTCAGTTCCAATGAGACTGAATTGAGTCAGAATAAACAATTTACTGGCCAAAGGAGTGAAAGATATATAAAGTATCTTACTAGTTGGAACAAAGTAATTTTCTATTGCTGAACATAACTGGCCTTTTTCACAACGAGCTCTGTCCTGGGATCATTCTTTCTGGAAATTGTTAGTGTCTATGTAACCTTCAAATGCTACAGGTGCTCACAAAATTAAAGGGGTTGATGTTTACTGGGCACTCATAGTGTACTAGACACCATTAAATGCCTATGTGTGTTATTTATTTTAATCACCAAAATTGCTTTAAAATATGAGTACTTTATTCAGATCTTCAGTGGCTTCTGCAGTATGGTCTCAACTAACCATTTGAGCCTACTTGGCCCCAACATGCAGCGTAGGGTTGTATCATCCCAATGAAACTATTAGTTATTCCCAAAACACGTACCTTTGATCCGCCATATCTGTACTTCTACCATTTCATAGGAGTTGGTGAGTTTTGTGAACAATAGCTGCTTATGTCAAGCTTCTTCTCCCCTTTGAGCTCCCCCCTCATTCCAGGTAAAATGTCATCTGCTTTAAAAAAAGGCTTTTGAGTCCTACTCAACCCAAAGTTGATATATCATGGCACTCAGAACATATGTATTGAGTTGAAGTGATTCTATGTGTTCTCCGGTTAAAATACAAGTTTAAGAGAGATTAACTCCCAAGAAGTGATGTAAATATGTACATATAGAGAATGCCTGATGGGGCAGGTTACAGCTGAAATGTATTTGGACACATTTTGAGGGCTAAAATAGAGAAAGTGGAAGATACATTCTAAGAAGGATGCACAAAGAGTGATGAGCTAATAGAATCTCCTGGCCTTCCTGATTTTACAGCACTGCCATTAGCGGATAAAACTGAGAAGAATGCTACTTCATAAAGGCTTAGCTGATTTTAGTTTTCTGTGGTGCATTCACAGAGGATGGCAGGAGCACAGACACGGATCTGCCTCTGCCATTCTGTTGCTACTTGCCCTGCTGCTCTTGGAGATTGTTCTCAAAGACTGAGAACACAATACAATTACACACACGTTACTCTGATTGTCAGAGCAGGGGGATGGGTTGGGGGGGCTGTGTGTGTGCCTGTGGACACTCCTGCTCCAACACTGCATCTCTTTTGTTTGCATAGCATATTGGAGACACTGTAACCTGTCACATTCCCAGACACTGCCGACACACACTGATATATGTATGTTTTAACACACTAACACGCTAACACACAATCCAGGAGCTCTACTTGTGCTTCCAAGGTGAGGCAAATCAGATACAGACCCGACATCTATCTACCAGAGTTGAAGTCTGCTGTGACTGGCTGGGAAGGGGCCCCAGGTCAATGAAATGAAATGAAGAAGCAACTGATCGCCTTTAACTGTGATTAGTGCAAGACGTCTGGGATGATTGTCTAATTGAGAAAAGAAGTGTGCTTGAAAAACAAAATTTGGTATGAGCATCATTTGAAAAAAAAATTTTTTTGCTTTATTTTAGGGACGCAGGTTCTAATTCTACTCCTGCCTGTACTTTTGACATTTAGAGCAAAATCTCTCTGTTACTAGGCAACATGGTTTTGCTTTGAACAAAAGGACTCCAGCATCACCTTCTCAGGACACAAGCTGGTCATTATTCTTCTTGGACGCACAAACATTATTACCTTCAAAGTCTCCATTTTCCCACAGAGTCAGTGCTTCAGTTTCTCTGTTCACTTCCTGGAATGAGCTTTTCACTAATACTGTTTTTCTTTCTGAGTTTCTCCCTTCAGGAGAGAATGCGAGAAGCCAGCTCTTCATGCAGTTTCCATAGCTTCACCCCTCACCCAGAAAATCTTAAGGACTGTAGATTTTAGCAGCGCAGTGCCAAGGTGTCAAAGCCAAAATGGAGTCTAAATATCTTAATTCAGCCTAGTAGGCAGAAATTATTATCATCAGTATTTTCATCATCATTAAGTTTTATTTCATTTTTGTTCAAGTAGAAAAAAATGTAAAAGTATGTAAGGAGAAGGCATTTAAAATAAGTCATTTTAAAAACAGTGTTAAAAGTTAAGTTCAGCCTTCGTATACTTGTCTTATGAAACAGTTTCCCAGGGGAAGTGCATATTGAAAATTTAAGGTGGGGGAGGTGTGGGTGTGGGTGGGGGTGAGGTTGGACTGTCAGGTAAATATTTCTTAAAGAAATGTGCAAGAATGAAAGTGGTGCCTAGAGCTGATTAGGAAAGAAAATTTCCTTTTCATTTACTTGGCTTTCTAAGAAAATTAAGTGAATTAGAAAAGGAACTGCTATCTGTAACTGAGAGTCCAAAACTGACTGGCTCTCTTTTGCTTTAAAAAACTTTTGGCAAATGTGACTGTGTTTCTCTCTCCAAAACCTAACTTTATTAACAGATGAAAGCCGCAGACTATGCTTGCTTTTCAAAGTATTTAAATTTGCGTTTGAAAACATGAGTTCTTCTAAACTGTCCAAACAAGTGTAAAGAAATAGAGTGAAAAATAAACTCTTCAAGATCTTGAGGAAATTTGTGAGTCATACTGGATGCAGCAAAATATCACTTGTAACGTCAACACTTCTTGTTAAGTAAGCTAGATATTTTAATTTAAAAAGCAGTACATATATATGATAAAATTCAAATACTACAAAAAACTGTCCACCAAGGAGTAAATTTCCTCCAGACCCTGGCCACTGGGTCCACATCCTCAGAGCAACTCCTGTTATTAGTTACCTGCTTATCAATTCAGAAATAAGCAAATAGAGCCTATGCAGACATATGCATGTCCATTTGTCTACCTGTTATATATCATAAACATTTTTCTGTAATATGCAACTCCCATTTTTTTAAGTCTAGAACATACCACAGGTCTCTCTATGCACTTACACAGAGATCTGCCCCATTAAAAAAAGAAAGAAAGAAAAAACTACGAATGATCACATTGTGTCAATCTCCTTCATTCACTTAATTTGGCCTTCTATTCACACACATTTAGATTATTTCTAGACATTACTACAATTTTTAAGAAATATTTCAGGCCCTTACAAGAAGCATAGCCTCAGGCAAGCTATTTAATCTATGTCTTAGTTTCTTTATTTGTTAACTGAGGAAAACAATTGTGCTTATCTATGGCACACTTTTGACTGAGTACACAGCAACCATTTTCTCCTTCTTTTCTAAGTTTCAGAATGCTGATTTAGTTTTGGTGGCGGCACAACAGACTCAGGTAAATTTAGTCCCTCTCTTAGTCCTAGAGGATAAACAATGGTTGGTCTTAGCAAGATTGCAACAATATTCCCCTTTGTCAGTGATCTGTTTAAGTAAGCATAGGCACATGATCTGGTGATAACTGTTTAAGAGTGTGACTGGCTAAGAATCCTGGGTCTGGCACTCACTCCCTGTGTAAACTTGGGCAGGTTAATTAAGCTCTTAGCTTCTCAGAGAGAACAGTAACTACTGTATAAAGAATGTTCTTAAGATTATATGGTGACTGGGTATAAAGAACTCAGAGCGGTGTCTGGTAATTATTAAATGATAGATAAATGCTGTTAGTGATATTTACTGCCCATTGAAACACAAGAGGAAGTTTGTGCTGAGCTTTCTAGAAAGATTTTTGCTCCTGCTCAGAAGAGAAGGACTAAGGAAGCATCGGCTCCCTTCCTGCGATCACGTGACACTGCATGAGACCATGATGATCAGAGCTGCTGCAGCCATCTTGCCACCATGAGAAGGTTAAGAGAACTGCCCAGACACCAAACAGCCCAAACTGCTACTCTGCAGATCTGCACCACCAACCTGCATCTAAGATCACTTATCTCCAAACTTCTTGTTTAAATAGATAACACATTTCTAAATTGTTTAGCCCACATTTCAGTGAATAGTTGGTTACTTGCAGCTAATAGCACCCCTGATAGATACATAGTTTATAGAATGTTTGAGTGGATTTGGTAAATTGATTTTATAGTAGAGCACTTAGAATAATGCTTGTTCTCTAATGAAAGTTCAATAAGTGATAGTTATTATTACTCTTATTGTATGTGACTGTACATGTAATTACATATTTTACATGAATTCCTATAAAAGCAACTTCTGGGTCACAGAGTATGTGCATTTCAAACTTCACTATACATATTACCTTTTATACAGGTTACCTTTTAAAGGAGTTACATTAAATTAAAATGACAGTATCTGTTTCTACCTACCCTTGCCAACACATATAATCAAACTCTTCTAGTTTTTAGGTAAAAAATTAATTAAAAATACATAAATTAAAATAATAAAAAGTGAGGTTGAATATCTTTCATATATTATAAGCCACTTGTATTTTTTTTGTGTATGACACCTGTGTACTCATGATCTTCACCCTTTATTGAATTTTAAGAGCTTTTTAATTATAAATTTTTTATTTTAAATCATCCCTTTGTCATTGGGCACAAATATGCAACTGCTATTTAAAAAATATTTTTGTCATGCAAAAACTTTATTTTTGTAATGAAATTTGTAAGAGCGTTTTCTTGCTCACAAAAACATTTCCTACTCCAAGGTTGTAAACAACCACAAAACTAACAAAAAAATTATGATCCCAAATATTCTAATATTTTCATTCTCTTTTTAAACATTTGACTGATGGATCGTTTTTATCTGGTAACAGATGCAGCTCTGTTCTTTTGCAGATGGCTGGTTACTTTCCCAATATCATTTTATTGAATAATTCCTGTTTCTCTATTGATTTTTATATTACATTTATTATACACTAAATTTTCTACAATAGTTGGAAATGGACTCTCTAGCCTATCTTATTGTTCTATTTGTATACAATGTGCTAGTACCAAACTCCTTAATGTAGAAATACACTTAGTGATTGAGTTAATCCTTACTTATTATATCTAATGTTCTGAACTTTTCTCACTATTTCCATGTGTTCATTTTTCCATGAAGACTTTAAAATCTGTTTTTCTAATTTAAAATATTCCATTGGTACTTTAATTTGGAAGCCATAAAATATACTCATTAATTTGAAAACATTAATTTGGATTCCATAAAATATAAATTTGAGACATTCTGCTCAATGATAAGGTATATCCGTTTTGTTCTTCAATAGTTTTCTTCATAAAAATCATGCCTATTTCTTGTTCAACTTATTCTTAACTATTTTGTTGTTGTTTTGCAAAATAGTATATTTTCTTCTATTATATATTCTAAACTGTTGTGTGTATGAGTCTAAGGAAGTTAAATGATGGTCCCTATACCTTTTTAAACAGAATATGTCTAATATAAGTAAATTTTACTTTTAAAACAAATTGGTACTATGATGTAGACTACTGTGACTAGTGTGATGAACTAAAGCTATGTGAGATATCATAACATGTGCTATAAGGTGTTGGATTAAATCCTTAGAAGTGTGGAGGATAAAGACTACATAATCCAACACCAAAATTAGACAAAGATAGCTTTGTCCAGTGTCACTTATAAATGCCATTACTAAAATTAAAAATAAATCCTTGAAATTTAAGTTCAGGACTCTTCTATCTTATTCCTTTCATTCTAAGGTATACATTTTTTTTCACATTTTAAGAGAAATGCCTTGTAATTCATATGCATAGCTTACAGAGTAATGTATCTTTATCCTGTTGAGAAGTTCTTTACCATAATAATTGGTGGTATTTAAGAACTGGGAAAATACTACAATACATTATGACCATGTAAGAGTGCCCCCAACTCCAGGAAAGCAGGGATGGTTTAATATACTTATTAATATGATTAATTACATCTGTTGTCCAAAATATAAAGTGTACAAATTTATTGAGAGGTGTTGAGAGGTTTGGATAAGAATTTAATATCTTCTAATTCTAAAAGTAGCCAATGACTATTAGGTAAGTAATAATATTTCATTAGATAATAAAAATATCTCAAACCAACTGCTACCATCATTCCTATAACAAGGCACTACAAAAAATGTTACATTAAAATCAGGATGAAGAAATAAAGTCCTCTGTCATTGCACAGAATAAATTTTTCTATGACTTCAAGCTTAAGTTTTGTTCAATCAAAAAAAATGTATAAGAGTTGCAAAGGAAGAAAACATGCATTGTTTTTAGATATATTCTCTTTCTGAATTAAATTTTAAAGAAGATGTAATTTAAAAATTAGGAAATGCAAAAATCAAAACTTCCTTATACACTTGTAACCCCCTAGTTCAAAATTAAAGTGGGAAAAATCCCATTCATGACAACAGTAATAACGTTTAAAACTAGGAAAATAAGAATGAGAACAAGTTGAAGGAAGCCCTAAAACTCTGCTAAAGAACATAAAAGCCACTCATACACACAGGGAATCAGATTGCTTCTTAATACAGAAACCCTAAGTATGTCACTCTGTACAGTTTTAAGGTATTCAGAACCTACAAATACTTAACACCTTCCCATTCTTAATTCTGATATTAGGCCTTAAAAGCCCTACTCAGTTGACTTGTTACCATTTGTGTATGCTCACTAATTTTTGTCTACAAATGTCCACATTATATCTTTGCTTCTGTCTTTTCACTAGAGGAAGAAAAATCAAACCATACAATTTCTCCAATGCTCTGATCCCCTGCAGAGATTGCATATATCCTGTTGTTCAGCGTAGCATATTTAGGGTAGCTCTAGCATTCAATACAGTGCGTGACCTAGAGAGAACAAATACTTCATTGGACAATAGCCTGATATCGTCTAGGACTGAACGCATCGTAACAGGACATTCTTTGCATTTGTAGTTGCAGCTGTTCTCTTTTTTTCCCTTTTGTCACTCATTATTTGACACTCTTAGAGTGTCTACTGGTTTCCATGCCTATTTCTACTTCGAATTGATGTTGCCATGCTGATGACCATCCTTCTTCTCTGCATGTTTTGTAGATTTTTGTAAAAGTCAGGCTTAGTATTTCGGTTAAGGGGCTCTTTGCATCTGTGCAGCAGCCTTTATCAGCTGCATTTGGTGCTGAGCTACTTCTTTGCTGCTAAAAAGTTCCATGTGTTTGCTAACTTTTATGAGTTTGAAGGCTTTCTGGAAGCCTGGCTATTCTAGAAGGTTCAATTCTGGACAGCAGAAACTCACATGGCATTGTCCTCACAGAGCAGGAAATCATGCAATTTTTACTACAATTAGAATAAACGTGTTGATTGATACCTGGACTTTATTAAAAACAATTTTAAGATGAAAAATCCTAATAAGTCATGAGAAAAGTATGGAAACAAATGTTTTCTAGCACGAATTATGTGTCAGGCATCATGCTAGATGTTTTATACTGTCAATTCTTGTTATTTATGGTATTTATGTTCTATAAAGTCACCACAAACCCTGAATTAGAGAATAATGGACCATTGCTCCCAGGGGAAATAAAGGGTTAAGCTTCTGTGAGCCTATGTCACAAAATTTTTGTCAACTAATCAAGATATAATTTTGTTTTGTGTATGTTTTTTTAAAGGCACTTTATTTAATATATATTGTTGAGTGGTTCACTAACAATTGAACACATGATCAACAGCAGTGTAACTCGTGCCTGAGTGAAGCTTATCTAACGGATGTATATTTTCCCACTAAGCACATCACAGCCTTCTCGCACTTAGAAACGCTGGAGAGCACACTGGTTCCATTCTCGGAGGCCCTTTTGTGAAACAGTCAAATTACCAACAAAAATCAAAATAATGCAAAAATTATGGCACTAAGTAGACAATGGAAAGGACGCCTGTTCATAGTATGAGGGCCAAAACAGAAAGGTAGAGCCTAGCCTTGCTTGACTGCGCCTGGGAGTACGTGTCAGGCAACTCAAATTTTTCACCATTCTGTGCGTGTCCACAAATGACTGGGAAAGTGGGAAGAGTATTAATTTTGGAATTACAAATAAATTTTTTGCAAGTAGGCTAATTCGCAAGTATCAAATCTGTGAATAATGAGGATCAACTGTATTTGAATTCTCATTTAACATTTAAAATAACTCTCAAAGATAAAGCCTGTTATCCCCAATTTATAGATGAGAAAGCAGAGATATAGAGAAGCTTTGTAATCAAGAAGCATCAGGAAAACATTAATAATTTGTGGTGCTTTGCTTTTTTAATTCTAAGACCATCATTCTCCCCATAACATTTTATTAACTATGAATATAATGACCTTCTAATTAATCTTCTTTGAAGGAACCTGAATATATTTGCAATATTTAAAATAAGGTACATACTTGCTTAAAAACAACAAAATATTGATCCATGTAATTTTCTTGGGCTTCTGGTAATCTTTGTTAAGATACTTGTAAGTATAGCAACAATACATGCACACATATTATTCCCTCTTGGGTTCCTGACTTTCTGTTCAGAAAGATTTAAGAATGTAACTATGGAGAGGCAGGAATTATGATAGTAGTTTGGAGCCTTGGCTTCACATCAGAATCACCTGGGGAGTTAAATAAGAAAATATGGACGTCCAAATCCCAACCTGGGCCAATTAATCAGAATCTCTCTGGGTGAGGCCCAGGCATCTGTAATGTATTTAGAAGCATTCCAGATTATTTAAATGTGTAGCCAGGTTGAGATCCATGGAATTGCTTGGGATGTAGAAACCATCCAAGCCCGTGTATCTTCCTCAATAAGGGGTCCTGAGAAGGATAGCAAGAAGAATAAAGATCCGTCATTAATTATTGTAGTTCCCTTAGCTGTGGTTTCACTCTCTGCTGTTGTCAGCTGTGGTCCTGATCTTCTGATCTATCATCAGAACGTCAAGAGTAGCCCACGGTACGTCACACTGCCTATGTCATTTACCTCACTTCATTTCATTACATAGGCATTTTATCATCTCACATCATCATCATAAGAAGGGTGAATATGGTATATTAAGATATTTTGAGAGACAGAGAGGCCACATTCACATAACTTCATTATAGTACATTGTTATAATGTATTTTATTATTATTGTTAATCTCTCACTCTGCAAATCTGATAATTCTGATAATCCCTTATTTATTTATAAGTGAAACTTTATCAGAGGTATGTATGTATGTATAGGAAAAAGCATAGTGTGTGTGTGTGTGTGTGTGTGTGTGTGTGTGTGTGTGTGTGTGTGGTACAGTACTATCCACCATTTCAGGCATCCGCTGGGGGTCTTGGAACACATCCCCTGCAGAGAAGGGTTACTTTACAAAACAGGCTGAAAAGTAGTGTAAGTGGTAATCTAACACCACTGAATTAAACTGAAAAAGGAGGAACCTTCTAATTTGGAGTTGAAAGTTTATCACCATCCTTTCTTTTCCCTCATTTTAAGACAACGCTAATTTTGGGACGGTGGTAGATTTACAATCACATCAACATGGAAGACAAGATCCCACATCAACATAAAAGCTCAAGGACAGAAACTATCCATATTTTGCTCACCACCAAATTTCTAGAGCCCAGCACAGTGCCTAGAAAAATGTGAGTTTCATTAAATACGTGTTAAATATATTAATGACACATTGCAGTGATTCAGGAATGGATGGAGCAGGGACCTTTAATCCCTGACTAATTCTCAAATTTATTCACAGACAAACATGCCTTCTGTGTGTCTGTTTACTAATGCAGCATACAAAAGAAACTTTTTTATTACCAGCAAGAAACTTAGAATATTGTTGCATGAACAGGCATATGAGATATTAGTGACCTACATTAAATATTTTAAAAACACCTCATTGAATCACAAAGACAGTAAGTATTGCAACTGGAAGAATGTTTAGGTAAACTACACAGAGGCACTGCATCCCTAAATGGCTTCTGGAGCACCTTCAGGCTCTGTATAGAAAAGAGCAAGTCAGTGAAAGGACCATTCAATACATGAAGGAGACACTACTGGATCAGCTCTATTTTCTACAGGTCTTGCTATGAAGGAGCATTTTCACTGGGCTTGGGAAGAGCACATAGATACTAGGAAATGAACACCAGCAGTCGATTTTCTCTGCTTTTTGTGATTTTTATTTTCATTGCATATTTGAAGAGTCTCTATTATTTCCTGTGGAGTCAAGTTTCTTTTTATGTGCAGATTCCATCGCACATTAAGCATGCTTATGTGCAAATAGCTTCAGGTTACAGTTCTATTTGAAATTTTTCTATGTAAAGAGTGATTCAGACTTGATTTAAGAAAATTTCTCATTATCTTGCATTTTCCTTGTAAACCAATCTTCCTTCAATTATGCATTGCCAGGTGTATGGGCCTGTTTATCTGCTAAGAAGACAGAATTATTTTTATCATACCCTTCCTTCCCCAGCCAAGGAGAATTGGGAGCAGTAAGTACACATGGATAGGAAGTCTATTGGTGTTCGTGAGTAGCTGGCACCACACACTCCATGTACGAGGAATACTAGGCTTCTGTATGTTTTAATATTTAAATAATTTTGGTTGCTGCCACTGAACGATGATCTGATTTAAAGACAGCTTTATTGTAGCTGGACTGAGCATTAGGGGTGTATATATCTAACTCTGAAGCAAAGCAGAGACCAAAAGGATCACTTACTTAAATAAATGAGACACTAAAGAGCCAATTCTAGCCCGTTCTCGAATCTTTGTTTGGATCTTGCTTTCTTTTGAGAAGTGTGGGACACAAGTTATATGTGAAGTCTTCAAGTAGTATTGTTGCTATTATTATTATTGGGTCAATATTATTATTATGAGTGCCATAGCAGCACAGTTTACACTTGAGGTGGCCCAGAGAATGCCCAACAAGGGCCTGGGTATACATGACTCTGAAGTGCTCAGAAGTATCTAGCTACATAATTCTGCAGTTGCATTTTTAACACTCCCTGGAAAGTGGAGAAGGGTGGGGTTTTAAAGAAGAAGACGGGGTAGGTGAACGTGGGAGGGGACTGGGGATTTCCAGAGACTAGCACAGACTTCAAAGTCCTATTCCTGCTAATCTCATAATGTCCTTGAGCTCCTTCACAGACAGCTGAAGTTCTTAATAAAACTTTTCTTAACCCTTAATATACTAGCCTCCTGCAGATTCAGAAAAGGACACAAAGGCCAGGTGGCATATCTCGTAAAAAGAATGGATTTTTTTCAATTCTTTTCTCTCATCTTTCTATCTCTTAGAAGCATTCGTTCTCTCACTATGACTTGAGCAAAGCTCTTACATGCAAAGCACTGCTTAAAAAGAGTAGGGAATTCCGAATATAAGAAATATTTCCTGAATACAGGAGTTATAATATCCCAGGGAAGGAAGAGCAGCATATATGTGGCAAAAAAATGATTCAGAAAATAAGATTATGAGCATTAAGAATCTGATGAGATCCCACTGATTTGGGAAATGAGGGAAGAGTTCCAGTACCTAAAGCAGGCCATTTTTGAAGGACACAAGGATTTCTCATCCACCAAGGTGTTTTCATGCAGGAGCAAAATCCAGCGGTGGCTAAGCCCAAGGTAGTGGGTGTGTGGCCAGGCTGGGGGGAGGGTCACACGGGACGGAACTGGTTGATGTAGCTGGACATGAAGGGTGGGCCCAAGGAAGTAGACTGATGAAAGCTTTCTCGTTAAAAAGTACGCAATTGACAGGATGAGTCAGGGAAATGCTTGCCTTGCTGGTGTGCAGTATTGTTTACAGGCAGAAGATGAGGCACGCAGCAGTTTGGGAATAAGAATGAGAATCCTATGCATTTCTGTAGAACTTTACTTTTTATGAAGTGCTTCCACATTTATCTCATTTCATACAATTTAGGGAAATGGGCTCAGAGAATTTTATGCCTTTCTTGGCAAAACCAGAACTCGAACACTACTCTGTTTGTTTGCGGGCTCAAATTCATAAACTGAGGTTGTGGCAGTGGGAAAAAGGAAGAGGAGATGAATATAAAAGAAGTCGTAAATAAAGAATCCCCAGATCTTGCTGACTGATCTGCGGAGCATGGCACAGGGGGCAAGAGAACAATCTAGACTAAGTTCAAATCCTTGCTTCCTTAAAGCTTTTATTGATGATCTTTCACTTTTCTGAATTCCTAGAGTACACTGTCCGAAACACAAAATCAGAGTATCCCTTGCTAATATATTCTCCAATTGTTTCTTGAATGTTAGTCTTTTATCTCTAGGCACCCAAACAAGCTATTACTTTATTTTCATTGTATTCTCCATATCAACCAGACCAGAACTAGGCAAATGCAAATAGATTTATTAGGTAGTCCTCTATCATATGCTTGAAACACTACTTCTTTAGGTAATAGTTTAGCAAAACATGTACATCTTGGAAGGGAAGAGCATAGAGAGCAACAACATTTAATAGATGGATTTGTAAAATGCTGACATATTGTTTTTTTCAGATCTGAAAGTAAATAATGTTTGGACACATTACTCATTCATCTGTCAGTATCTTAGAGTTTCATTTCCTGGAGGTACTAATGGGGAAGATGAGCTTTGTTTGCTATAGACTTGTGTTGTAACATATCTTGGCTTATAGTCATTTATTTACTCAATAAACATTAATGGGTGCTGCCTATGATATAGGTACTGTCCCACGACAGTGTGCCAGCACTCCTAAACTCTAGCCCTTCATAGGGGTCAAAGGGTGGGCTTCCTGGGACCAGATGCCAAGGCAAGGAGTCCTAAACTGAAATAATTGGAAATAGTACTGTCAATAGTATATCAGAAAATGTGTAGGACACAGAAGGTGCAAAATTGCTGCGATGAGCATTGGAAAGGGTTTCAAATCCAGTGGTGAACATGGGAAGAATATCAGATACATTAGAATTGGCAGGTCTGACCTTGAAGATCCACTGAGAATAAACCAGGATTGAAAATAGAGGCAGGGCATGGAAAGATCCTGGGTGATTGCCTTACTCTAGAACATTCCTCAGGTGTCAAGATTAATAATGCAAATGTGGATTAACGCTAGTTTAAAGCCTGCAACCAGATCAGACATGAGTGGTTTGGGAACCAGATAAACTAATTTCCACTGGTAGAATAAGGACAGGATTTGTGTTTATTTCATGTTTGTGTTTGTGGCCCCCATGAGCTGAAGCTTACTCATTTTTGATGCCTTAGAGGTTACAGTGAAGGAAAAGGAAAATGGACCTTTACCCTCATGTCATTAAGGCAAAGCTTTGTCTGAATATTATTAATAAGATCAGAAATTAGAAAAAAGCATATAGCCAATTACAAAGACATTCACAAGCATCAGTAAACAAAGAACAGATGGAAACATTAACTATTCTAATGAATCAAGGACACGGTATAATCAATGTGAACTTCCAGAAACTTTTAAAGTTCCTTCTCATAACAGGTCAGCAAATTTGAATGTCAGTTTCCTGTTTCCCAGTGGGAAGTATGATCTGAGCAGACTTGAGATGCAGCAGAGTAAGAGAAATACCACCCCGGACTTACACTTCGGGTAGGTCTGCTACTAGCGTATAATTTTGTGAATTACTCAATCCCTTTGAACCTCATTTTCCTAATCTGTATAGTGCAGCAAAATGACTGTTCTGTTTGTTTTTCCTATGTTCCAATGTTATTGTAAAGATAGAATGAGCTAATAAATTTGAGTTTTGAAATGGAAGCTTCCTGTGGTACAAACCTCTATATAAATGCAAGGCACCTCGATCAATTGAGAGGCAAATCAGCAACTAATTACTGAGTTGGGGGTCAGCTATTTGTGTGTATCTGTGTGTGTGTATACTGCATATATGTATTAGTATTTATACTGAGCATCTCTTATGTGCTAGTCAGCATATTTTCACATTTGAATTAAGCAAATATCACTCAGCTGTGAGTTCCCATGTAGCCAGAGCAGTTTCTTGGATGAGATGTTGCTGTACTTTTTGCATCACAAGCCCCTCCACAGGCGACGCTGACATCATGTATGGGCTGGCAAATGGACATGTTGGATGAGGTTGTGCAGCGTAACCCCTATGGGCTAGTTCTCTAGGTAAGAGAAACCTGGGTCTCCTCCTGAATCCTGTGCTTAACTAGCAATATAACATTGCACAAGTCAGTTAACCCAATGCTAGAATCTTCTTCCCAAGAGTGCTGGGAGGATAACATGTGACCATGCCTGTAAGTGCTTAGCACATTACTGGCACATCACAGGTGCTCAGTAAATGTCATCTGTGGCGGTAGTAGAGACAGGATACCTGGGGCCAACAATTTGGCTTCCATCTCTATTTTAGGACCTAGGGATGCTAAGCAGCTCTGTTCACAAGGAACGCTTTCCACAGAGCCTGTATTTTTTCACATAAATGTTCTTCAGCCAAAGCTCTGATCTGGTAAGAAAAGAAGTTTTAGGAGTACGTTATTAGCTCCTACTCTTTCATTATGGAAAATGCCTACAGGAGCTGTTTTGTAGCATCATCTCTGAGAAGTTGTACCATTTGGCTTCTATGAAAGTGAACTGCCATCTGTTGGTCCTGCAGGTATTTGCACAAGAGTTGTAGCCCTTCTTTTGATGACTGGTGGCTGGTGCCCTTTTTCCCCCTATTTTGTGAGGGTCTCTGAGGGAAGCCTCTTCCTGTGCAGGCCTCTCTGGTTGGTGTTGGATAATTGCTCTCCTGTCAGCTGATAATGTTTCAATGGCTCGTGCAGTTCAGCTTTGAATGACTCAGTGTCATCTGTGTCAGGCATTTATTTTTAGTACATTTTGCCCACAGATACATCTCTGAGATGTGTCTCTTCCATCCGTCTATCTGGTTCAATGCTTCTGTTTAAGTGACACATAAAGCCTTGTATCCAATCCTTTATACCTAAGCCCTTCCAGAGCCTTTCTCTTCCTTATGCCCTTGAGAGAGCCACACAGACCTACACAGATGGCCATTTATTCACATTGTGTTCTTCATGGTCATGACTTCAGTATTATAAATATTAAAATAAACAGGCCTATTGAAAGTATATACACACACTCACATAAATACAGAAATATATATTTATATATAAATAGACATGTGGGTGCATTTTTATAAATATATTTTGATTCATTAATATATTGACATGCTAAAATAAGCATATGAAAATACATATTTTTTCTTTTTTTTTACTTATAAATAAATTTCTATACATAAGTATGTAGGTGGATGTATATCACACACAGAAGCATATTTTGTATCATCAAGTAGGTCTACATTCTTCTTTTGTTTTCTGTTGGAATTTATATCCTAAAATTATGCTGAACGGAGTATATGTACAATACTGACTAGAGTATTTCAGCCGCCATCCCTCTGTCCCTGCTTTGCAATGGAATGCTAAGCTCTACTCCACCTTTACGGAGTGTTCCAGTGCTTCTGACCTCACTGTAACACCAGCTATCAGCATCTTACAATCTGCAGAATAATTTAGGATATTAGCATCTACTGCATAATTTGCCTTCATGATGGCTGCCAGTGGCAGTTTCTTTTGTCTACAACTGGGCATGCTCACTGTGAATTCTGAACTGGAAAACTCCATTCGGTAGAACTTTAAAGATGAAAAATGTGTGAATTAAGTTTGATCTGCAACTGACTAGGATGATTTAAGAATGGACATGTTTGTATTTTCTCCTCTTTATTTTTAATCTATGTATTTTGTCACTGAAGTATCAATATGTCTGTGTTAATTGAGAAATACATATGAATATAACATTTGCATATGAAAACATACTCAATACCTCCTAAGTGTACTCTCCATAAGTATCAGGCAATTCATCTGTCAGCCCCCAAAATAAAGACCTTCGATGAATACAGTTCTAATCATGTAATCTGTGAGTTCAAAGGTTGTTTCAATAGCCCTTGACATACCCCACCAGAAATAGCTCACTGCACGAGAACAAACTACACAATTCTGGTTTTATGTATGCATTGGTACATGCTGACATACTATTAAATTGTTTTGATAGGGCCTACTTAGAAAGGTGTATATCTTGGTAGTTAAAACCCACTACAATTGTAAAGTACACTTTATATCCCCAATATTGCGCTCATAGGAATATTGTAATTACAATGTTTAGACTACATAGCCAGACTATGCTGCTTTATCTTGTCTTTGGAAAATCCATACTAAGCTATAATAGTACCTGTCAACGAATCAGCAGTGATGAGGAAAAAAAATGATCACCTGGAGATGTAGTGGAATATGAAGGGTGTAGGTTGCTGCACAATTAACCACAGTTCTGCTTGATTATGTTTGGTCACAGCTGCAGTCTGGATGGAATCTAAATGCTGACCTTTCTTGGTCTCTGAAAATCTTGTTCTTTCATGAAATGTGTTTACCACAGCTTTCTTGCATATAGGATGGTGGACAGTGATACATTTTTCAGGTAGTGACCTATTTTGCCAAACGGGACATGTTTGCCTAGTGACTAAGTAAATCCAGTCCTACCCACACAGCGGTCATTTCCTTTCACTCTTACACTGAGGCCGAACTCCCCGCCTGCCTTCGGCATCAGATCTGAGATCTTGAATGCATGGTCCTAAGTGGGAATATGGGTCCGTATATACACTTAACCTTTCAGGTTAGAGAGAAATACTCTGATTCAGAATCATGCTGCCTATGGAACATATCCAGCTTAGTGTCAGCAATTTGATTTTCCTCTTTAAACTCTAAAAAATCTTGAAAATACCATCAGGAGATTTTTCTCTTTCCCCCAAATGATTCCACTATGTTTCCTTCTTCAGAAATGTCCTTTACTTATTTAAAAATGGAGATATTTCCAAATGTTTCCGTCAGTTCTCATGTCTTGGCAGGCATTATGACCTCAAATGTCCTTCTTCAGAATCCCTGGCACACATCTCACACCCATTCGGCCACCACTGTGGAGCAGATCTCCAAGTCAGTCAGTCTATATAAGGAGAAGCCTGGAAGAGCAGGCCAGGAGCAGGCTGAACAAGGGGTGATCGTGGAGGGTTTCATTATTTCCTAGATATTTTGTGAATCACGCATGGCAGCCTGTGCTTATCTAGGTGCCTGCAGAGAGGGAGACGTGGTCCCTCCAGTGGTAAATCGTTGCTGTGATGACAACAGCAGCGACACAACAGATGAGAAGAGGAAGGAGATGCAAGGAAGATGCTCATTATCCACAGCTCCACAACTTTACTTGTTTTCTTAAGACGTTTCTAAAAAGGCAGTAAAGCATAACACAATTGGCCAAGCTTCCTTTTCCCTTCTTTTCTGGACTATCAAAGTTCCCAGCAATGTAACAGATTTGGAACCCACCCAGGTCTCCCAGAGAGTCCTCGCACCCACAAGCTCACTCACTGTGCATGGGCTGATCTCAGCATCTCCACCACAGTGGATGCTCTCGTGTTGTCTTGGAAACAAATGTGTTACCCTTTTAGAGACACACAGATCAGCACATTGTGTTCCTGAAAATATCCAGTATGCTAATCGTAGTCCCTCCCCTAATGTTAGTAAGCTTCATTTGGTCCTTTGACACCAAGCAGGCATCCAAAAGGAAGTATCTACAGTATGGGACAGGCCCAATGAGATACTTCAGGTGTTCCCAAAACCTACCAATATAAACGATTTGATATGAAAAATCCCTCCTGACTGTACATGACCAGAAAGTTACAGTTAATTCCATCAAAATGTATAGTTGATACATTCCAATTTTATCAGAATTAAGTGGTTTTACTTAAATGATATATTATCCATGACACAATGATTTTTAATGCTGACTGGTATAACTGTGTGTGCTTAACATCTGTATGTCACTTTCACTCATTTATCAACCATGCATTGAGGACCCACACAAAGCATGCCAGAAATTGATGAAATGTTTGAAAGTAAATAATATTTGAAAGAGTAAATATTAAGTAGGAGAAAAAAGAATGGTGTAAATATTTTGATCTTTGAATGCTTTTCATTACTTCATAGCAAATAAACCAGAAAGGCATGCACCAGACATAGATATTTTTTAAAAGCCCCCCAAGATGTACCCAGGGATGAGAGTCACTACTCTCAACCAAGGAGGATCAATTAACTGTCCTCAGAGACATGCTTTATGACCTTGCTTATGACTAGGGTCAGCATCCCTTGGAAGTTTGTTATGAATGCACAATTGCAGGCCTCACACTAGATCAACTAAATCAGAATCTGCATTTTAATAAGGTTCCCATGTGATTAGCAACTACATAAAAGGTTGAGGAGATCTGCTCCACCAGGTCACACACTACAGCAGGGTAACGCATCTGAAGCCTGTAACACAGCCTGGCCCCTTTCTCCTTCAAACCTACATCAAAGCCTTTGCAAGAGGCACTGAGAGGCCATCCTGCGCAAGCAAGACACATTTGCCTCTATTTGTCAGATTTTCCAAAGCACAGAGAACGCAGGCCTTGGACACTTTATGTAGCAGAGAGAGCCAAGTCCATTTCATGGTAATTAGTCCAAAATATGTTCTCCCTCAGAGAAGCAGAGGTCACATCTGCAAAGTAACAGATTTAAGCCTCTGCACTCACGGTTTGTGGTGCACTCATCATGAACTGTCTTATCAATACAAGTGCAGTGGCCACAGAAAAAGACATTTTCCAACATGACTCAGCAGAGACGTGTGCAATTCTAAACTTTTTTTTTTGTGCACCTGGGGACCCTTCTGGTAGTTGGACTGTGGAATGTTGCCTGTCCCTATTATGCTCCCCTCTCTCTCTGGCTCCAATTCCAGATCCAACTCTCAATATATCTAGCTCCTCTGCTATTTTCTGAAACACTATCCGAGGTAGTTCACAGTAAAAGCTCAGGTTGAAGTCACACATCACCTCAACCCCTCCTGCCCTTGTTCTCCTGGAATAGCATCCCCCCAGCCCCATTATTCTTGTTCAGATCCATCCCCTCTGGAGGTCATGCTCCACTCTTTCTGCTCCACTGTGTTGTTCCCTGTGCTCTCTCTCTCTCTCAGACTCCCGACTGAACCATTCCTGGCCTTCTGACACCTTGGGCCTCCTCTTAGATTGCTGTATTACTTTTGTCTAGATGCACGCATGCCTTGCCTGTCCAACTAGACAGAGAAACCTTCGAGGGGAAAAACCTGAGGCTTTGGGTGCCCAAAAAGCCATGTATCCTGCTGTATTCACACTGCCTGCTCAGCAGCTGTTTATTGAATGTGTGTGTGTGCTTATCTGTTTCTATCACAGGACACAGAAGAGTAAAAAAAAACCCCTGAGTTCTGTATAAAAAAATTACAGTGTTCTCTGAATGAACTTTGTTGAGATATTTAAACTTTGCCCTCAGTTTACTCATCTTTAAAAAGAGGGGGTTACACTAGACATCTCTACATTTCTTCCCAGCTCAGACTTGCTCTACTTTGGTTAGTGTCCACAGCTAAAGCCTCTATTGGCACTAGCTGCTTTAGAATCCCATTTAATAGGCATATGCCACATCTGTGCACAGAACAATAGTGTCTATTAATTTGTCTCTAACGTACAGAAAGTTTGCATCTCATTATCACTGCCAAGTTAGGAAGGATGCCTCCATTAAGAAAGCTGAGAAATAGATCATGACTCACTTAGCAAACATTTACTGACTACCTACCATGTGCCAGACACTGTGCTGAGCCCAGGTGACAGAGCCCTCTGGACTTGTGAGGGAGGCACAGGAAGAGACCAACAATCGCAGCAAAGCACGCTCTGTTCCACCTAGAGGCACCTGCAGGGTGCTGTCAGAGAAGGCGTGCTGGGGGTCATCGAAGAGGTGTCCACTCTGGTGGGTTTGTGGGAGTGAGCCACACCAGTGGGCAGGCTCGGGGAGCACAGTGCTTCATGGCAGAGGGAGTGGTGGGTACAGACGTGAGTTTGGCGGGGGGGCACTGAAAACAGTTCAGTGTAGCTGAAGGTGGGAAGACAGATACAGCTCAAGAGGAGGAAGAAGCAATGGTCCTATCAACCTGGATGCCTGGCTGAGGAATGGGAGTTCAGGTGTGACAAGCCAGGGGGATTCCCTCTTCTTCGTTTCCCCCCAATGAGCCACATTTCCCCCAAACTCCTGACCAAGGGCTCTTTGGAAGAGCCTGGCCAGCCCGGACTGAAGTCTCACCAAGATGAAGATTCCTTCAGCCCTCACCAAGTTCCAGGCACCACCAAGCTATTTTCATAAGCATGTGACAGGGATTAGGAATTAGGAGTTTGGGAAATGGCAGAGAGAGAGGGAAGAGAAAAAGGGAGACAGGTGCAGAGAGAAAGAACTGAAGAAAAGGAGAGACAGAGATGTTCCCAGGCTACACAAACAGCAAGTAACAGACCCGGGGGTCTCAGCTGGACCCTCTGCCATTGAACTCAAGTGTCACTCCCTCTTAGCTTTGCATCTTGAAAAGTTCCCATGTGTTTCTAAAATGTGCTGAAAGCCACAATATTTCCATAAGTTGTTCTTGTTTCCTGCTGTCCTTGTTTCTCATTACGGCCACTCATTATTTCACCCTGATCCCCAAGCTGCCTAAACATGGGGGAACGGGGTAGAGGCGAGACGCAGGCAGCAGCGGCCCGCGGGGCCAGAAGCAGCTGTGCTGACCTGGGGCAACTCCTCCCCCCTCCCACTCTGCTCCATTAACTTGGCTTTGAGAAGGCAGACCATCGGGGACCAGATTTTTGTCACTAGTGACTTCCTTTCCCAAGAAATGTGAGCCCTGTGGATATGAAGTATAATTGGTGAAGTACTTTGAGGTTTCTTGAACATAAAGGATTGTGTAGGTGTATAATATTATTACCACTTTCTGTTCAAGAAGTGATCTTAGAAAAGAAGAAAGCATGCAATTTTCAGCTTTCCTCCCAGACTAGCCTCTGGCCATATTTAACATTAATATCATGCTCCTTTGGGTGCACGTAATTAGGACTTTTTTTGTGACTAGTTAACTCTTGAAAATTGTGTTATGTAACATCATCTTTATTACTAAGTATCGAGGCATCGGGAAGCCAACCTGGATGACCCTCAGTTCATAAAGGAGAGAAGGAAAGATCTCCAATATATCAACTGGGACTGTTAAGACTTAGTTGATATCATAGCTGTATAAAATTATGTATACATTTTCAAAAGATATGGATGCAAATTCACTTTAATTAACCAGCAGCTTCCTGTAGGGTGATCCCTAGTGCACTGGAAGCTGTTTCAGTGGTACTCATCTCCTATTTGTGAGAAAATCACCAATTTCACTCGAACATGAGACGGCTCTTTGAGCTTCCTCCAGGCTCAGATAATTTCACAAGTTCACCCTAAGGTGAAGGTAAGCAGGATTTCAAAGGTTGAGCAGCAAGCTTTTGAAGTTAACAGACATGTATTTGTGTCTTGAAAGGCCCAGTTCTTTGTACATTCTCTTTCTGACACATCTTGGTTCATCCCACCTGCAGGGCTTCCCCTGCAGATGGTGAGACAACTCGTACGTGGGAGTCTCGCTTTAGTTCCAGCCTGTGTGTTCCTCACACTCAACTATCTCTAGTGTCCAATATTTCTTAAAAGAGGAAAATCACATGTGCTTTTGAAAAAATAGGTTTTATTTTTTTAGAACAGTTTTAGATATGCAGAAAAATTTAGAAGATAGTTACAGAGACTTCCCATTTATCCCCATACTCGGTGTTTCCTATTAGTAACAACTTACATTAGTATAATACATTTATAATATTAATAAACTGATACTGATACATTGATAGTATTAACTAAGGTCCATAGTTTATTTAGGTGGCCTTGGTTTGTGGCTAATGTCCCTTTTCTGTCCCAGGATCCCATCCAGGACACAGTATCACATTTAGTTATCAGGTCTCTTTAGGCCCCTTCTGGCTGTGACGGTTACTCAGACTGATTTGATGATCTTGACAGTTTTGAGAAGTGGTCATTTTGAAGAATGTCCCACTATTGGGATTTATATGATGCTTTTCTCATAATAAAACAGGCTATGGATTATTGAGAGGAAGACCACACCACTAGAGCACCATTTTCATCACATCATATCAAAGGTACAAACTATCACCATGATTTATGACCGCTGCTGATCACCCGGCAGAGGCAGGTTTTGCCGAGTTTCTCCACAGTAAAGTTACTCCCCCCCAGCCCTGCTTTCCTCTTGTCCTCTTTGGAAGTTAGTCAGTCCTCGCAGCCCAGGCCCAAGGAGGGGCAAGTTATGCTCCCCTTCTTGAGGGCGGTGTAACTCCATCAATTTCTTGGAATTCTTCTGCATGAGACATTTTACTATTGTTCCCACTTATTAAGGTATTCAATCATTTTCTTAAAACAGTATGTATTTATGGATATTTATTTTATACTTTGGATTGTAATTCAATATTACTCTATTCATTTTGTTCCCCAAATTGTTCCAGCTTTAGGAGCTTTCTCAGTTGGTTTCTGTGCTGCTTCCCCATGCCCCTATCAAAACGTTGGCTTAAAAGTTTTTTTTTTATTGTTTTAAGCATGCCCTTACTTTCTTGGCACTATAAGATGCTTCAGGCTCATCTTGTACACATGCTCTTCATTGATGAAAAACAACCATTCACTACTTAAAAGGGAGTCTATTTGAGTAGGTTTGCCTTATCTTTGAATGAGTTTGAGAGTGGATGTAGTTTAAAACCCCATGTGAATGACACCTTGAGGGAGCACAGTCTTATCTTTCCAACTGAGAAAGTGGCCCTCAGCTCCAGGTGCCACTGTGCATGGATATGAGGGAGGAGATGCCACAGGTGTGCAGGACGCTGGACTGAAGAATATCAGGAGGTTGCAGCCAAGTGCGAGCCTTCTTCCTGAGACCAAGTCCTACTTTCTTAGATTCTAAGGACTGATCCTTTGCATCTCAAAGAAACCAGTCAGCCAACATGATCCATCTGCTAACAGAACATTTAAGTTAAGGCAGCCAGGTTTTAAAGACATTTGGGGGAATCTTTGGTTTAGACAGGAGTGAGAAATAGGGAGGGGGAATAGAGAAGCATCTCCTTGGTGTCACATGCCAACCCAAATTAACAGCTAATGAAAGCAGATTGTATTTAGCAGATTTTAATATAAATTAGGTTAATGGTGACACATTTGAAATAGTACACTGAAAAATCAGCCTGTAATAACAAGCTAACAGATGTTGGCATTTTTATTATTAATTATACATTTAATTATCATCTGATTATTGTCAAACATCATTGGACAGAAAAAAATTGTATAAATGATGCATATACATTGGTTACGTTGTTAAGGGGGTGCTAGTGTCTGCTTTATTAAGGCAGTGACTTAAGTAGTCTGCTATCATTCTAAAAATCTCAGGTTTAATCATGACTATTGGGCCACACATAAGGTACACTAATGATTTTTAACTGAGCTTGCCACCGGAGTGTTGCAAAGAATTTTGCATCCTGACGTGCCTTACCCAGGCTTCTGTCTCTTCAGCATGAGGCCTGCGGCCAGGAGGCTTAGGTTCCTGGGGACTATTACTGAACACACAGGATGGCCTCATCATGCATCACACTGTCATTCCTTGAAAGGATCCCAGAGATTAACTGTTATGAACTTACTATTTATTCTAGAGTCTGGGGAACTGAGAAATTAAGTTTTTGTCTACATAAGCAAAATGAAATTAAGAAATGAGCACCATAGACAGCCAGTCATCAGGCCAGTAACATTTTAAATAACTTTTTTTTCCCTTATGTCCTTGGTCAAATCTGCTTGTACAGTATATACCTTACAGATAACCAGTCCCAGAGCACAACCATTCTACTCTGATATTCTTCTGGTTGTGGTTTGCTGAATACTTCAGACAGGTTAGGGATTGTAAGGAAACCCTTTGCTGTTTGTGTTGCCTGGTTCTTACATTAGGCAAGTGGCTTCTTAACTGTGCTGGAGCGTGGGTCCCTGAGTGAGACCGCCAGGAGTGGTGTGGACATGCCCTCCACAAAAACTGGTAGTAGTTAGGTGGAGACACTCGGCAGAAAGGACGGCTTGTATTTGGCTAGTGGGAAAACAACTTTATTTACATGATTGAAAAGGTCCTAAAAGTCCTGAAAATATTTACTCTACTCCCAAAAGCTTGTCATAGCATCACACCTGTCACTACCTGGTCTGTGATTCCCAACATGAAAGTCTTTCCTCTGGGAAAAATGGTAAGATACTCATGACAGAAGGTAGATGTGAAACGTTCCCATTTCTGAGCATAGAGGAAGGCCCATGGACTCTCTGCCATTGATACTCTAGGAACAAAGTGCGTCTTATATCAGTCAAATGACTTACCTGGGGCACTAACCTGGCTCATAGTCACAGTACTGGATGAGTCAGCCAGCTACCGTGACTCCCAAGTCATAAAAGGTGATGGAATGTGAGTAGTAATATAAAAAGACTCAAAACATCACATTATTCAGAACCCCTCTCAGGGAGAGTGCTGTTTGTGGTGGGAAGGGGTCTGGAGTATAGCTGTTCAGAGTGAAGTTGAGGTCTTCTGGAACATGCTTCAGAAATAATAGGTAGGAGCCACACTGGCTAATGCAGAGGACATGTTCAGATAAAAGTAAATCTTCTATTTTGATGAGATGAATAAAAATTGTGTCCAGGAGGGAGTCGCTGAGAACCAAAAAGGAGTTCTGAGCCCATTACTCCTCAGTCCCCTTCTCTCAACAGCATCACACTCACTTCTACTTAAGTGCTCAACCATTATTTCAAGATGCTGATTTAGTTGGGTATCGAATTAATAACTGCTAAGTGCGTCCATATATCTCAGCCTAGCCTCCAGCAGCCATGAGCATGTATGGGCCTGGTGAAGAATAATTGTGGGTCCTCCAACAAGGAGATACCAGTCAGAAGCACTGATGCAGGATCTGTATTTATATGCATCGAGTAGGGCTCAGATGTCCTTCCATACTGAAGGTCCCAGCACTACAGTCCTGCTCTAGTAGGAAAGAAGCTAGTATGCTGGCTTCTCTTTGACCCTCGCACTACCTGTCTGGAGGGGCCAGTAAGACTTCACTAGGGTCAGGGGGACTCTCTTGCCTTGGTCATGAGATGTCATTGATGTTGAGAGGCATGGACTCACATGAGGAAATAACAGAAAAGGACTGGCCAGAGATCACCCAGTGTTTGGTGTCTGCACAGGTTGGAGGTCTGAGAATGTGTCTTAGACGAGGAGGCCAGGTTCAACTTGATGAGAAATTCGGGGTAGGCAAAATTCAGGGGATGGTTATAATCCATGTTGAAAAAGAGAGAGAAATAGAGTGAGCCTTGCAAGCCTTAGAAGGTAGGCTGAAAACTTAGAAGGTAGGCTGAAAGTTACATGCCTTCTCTGCCCATGCTTGGCTTTCACAAGAGCTTTACCAAGAAGGGCATTTTTATCTGTGTTGAGCGTTATGCTGGTTCATCCACGATCGACATTTATTTTCAAGAATATAATTGCAGTTTGAAAAACTGCTCTTAATTCAGAGAAGAGGGATTTCTGTCTGCAGTGCATTTAAATTTTATTTCTGTAATCCAATGATTTTTAGTAAACTTATTAAGTTATACAACCATTACCACAATCCAGTTTTAGAACATTTTCATCATCCCTAGAAGTTTCTTGTGGCTGTTTTCAATCAATCCCGCTCCCCATCTGTGTCAGTTTTGCGAACAAAAGTAATATACACGTGTTGAATATTCAAGATTGCCTCTGGGAAAACAATTGTGTGTTTGAGACTCCCAAACAGAATGATCCTCCTCAGTATGAGTAAAATAAATTTTTTTCAGCATTTAAGATTTTTTTAGTTTTTATTTTTTGGTCAAGGGCAGTCTTATTGCAACTGCCTACTGACTACCAGGAGAGAATTTCTGACTCTCACCTCGTATTTAATTAAAATGTGCATAACATCTGTCATGCATACTGCTGATATGGCTGCCTGCCCACCAAAAACCAGGACATGAATTTTGGCTGCACATTTTGACGGTTTGATGTGGGTGTTTTCTGACACCAACGGCCAATTCTCTTGATTCCCTGGACACCAACTGTGTGCTCAACAATTCAACTGAATTCTGACACCAACCACTCAGAGTCAGTGCAGACCTCAGAGCTTAAGGGTTCCATCTCACATGGCTGCCCCCTATTTTAGATGCCAGTCACAAGTCCTCGGACTCCTGGGCTTTTGACTGAATGGCTGTAAATCAAGGGTTCCCATGACTCCCTCCTCAGGTCCAGTAATTTGCTTGGAACAGCTCACAGAACACAGAAACATACTTTACTTCCTTTTACTAGTTCATTACAGAGGATATTTTAAAGGATACCAATCAACAACCAGATGAAGAGGTACAAAGGGTGAGTCCAAAAGGGTCCCAAGTGCAGGAGCTTCTGTGCCATGGTGTTGCAGGTACAGTGCCCTCCAGGGATGTAGATGTGTTTACCAACCCAGAAGCTCTCTGAACCCCATCACTTATAGATCTTTATGGAGGTCTCATTATGTGGACATGGCTAATTAAATCACTTGTCACTGGTGAATGACTCAGTCTCTTGCCCTTCTCTTCTCTTTGGAGGCTGGGGGTAGGCTAAGAGTTACATGCTTCTAATCAAGGCTTGATCTTTCTGGGGACCAGCCTCCACCCTGAAGCTATGAAGGGGGTACCAAGAGTTGCCTTATTGGAACAAATATGTTCCTATCTCCTCTATCACTCAGAGAACTCCAAGAGTTTTAGGAGCTCTGTGCCAGGAATGGGAAAATGATCAAATATCTTTCCATGATATCATACCTCGGGACCATTAAAAAAAATCCCAGGTACCTGGGCTGTACCTCTAGATAGTCTAGTTGATTTTGGTAGGGGCTGGGTATGGATAATTTTAAAAGTACTCTAAGCTAGTTTGAAGTGTAGGTGAAGTTGATAATGACTGCAAAATATCTGTTGATCACCTTCTATATGCTTTGCAGGGGCTATACTTTATGGCAATTACAAAGGAAAATGAAACTTATTCCAGTACCTCAAGGGGTTTAAAATCTAGGGTTAGGATCAGATAAATGGGTACTATATTATGAGGCAAAAGAATGGTAAGGAGATATATTATCATTCTACGGAGCCGTAATGAAGAAGCAATTGCTTTTGGCTAGAGGGATTGGAGAAGGCTTTACAGAACTGGGGGCATGTGGGATGGGCTTTGAAGCCTCAGGTGAACTGTTACAGGCAGAGAACTGGCATAGATATTGCAGTCCCAGTGTGACTTATCCTCAGATTTCATAGGTAGCTCTGATGTCTTGCAATGTTATTCTAGAAGGAAAAATAACTGTTCCATTGAAAAATCCAGTTATACATTTCCCTGTTTAATAAAGATTGTTTATTCCTTACTTACTCTACAAAGAATCTGAGGTTGATAGAAATAATTCAGGGAAATTATGCAAAATTCAGTGCAGACCAAAATAAATATATTCCATGTCTTGGTACATACACCACCTGTGGCATATGAAGTATATACTTGGTATACCTTTATATATGAAGCTTGACCCATTTAATATGAACTTCCAACCCAAGGTCTGGGAAAGAAAGTGTATTAAGATAGATTCATGGAATAACACCTATCCTGATATCACTCAATTTTCAGGACTGTTTATTTCATAAATGGACGGTGTTTGGACCTCAAGCCAAGTCTGTGCCTTCTAAATGTGCCATGAAATGGTATAGTTATTTCCTAAAGGAAAGTTAAAAGTTTATAACATCTGGCTTCTATTGTTGTAGAGAAAACACAGTCCACATGGGGCTTGTCATGGAGGAGCACGGTCCAATGCTCAAAGACCATGACACACTGAGATGACCAGGTTGGGCAGCTCAAGGTATCTCCATACTATTAACAGACTTCTGGTGTTCATTGGTCCATTTAAAGACTCAGTGGTTCTATTTATTCACTTGTTTGTAGCTGTGATTCTAATAATTAGAAGATGTTATCCTCACTGATAAGAGCTTCTCTAAAGTGAGGATGCTAAATGAAAATTGCATATGAAAACATATCCCTCTAATGGAATCTTTCAATTAAAGGGATTTCACTTAAAATATTTTCACTTACTGTATGTCTGATATCTTTGAAGTTCCATCTTCTGGTGAGAATTAAAATCTAAAATTGACAAATATCATTAGGGACTTTTGTTTTAAATAAGTCAAATATAGTATATTAAAATCAATAGGGAAGTGTGGTTAAGACAGGATGGAGTATCCCCATTACTGCCAGATCTTCCCTCTTATAGCTAAAAATCCCTGCATATCATAGAACAATAAGCATAGGAAAGCTCTGGAAGATGGAAGCAGGCAGACTGCAGAAGGACATTGGTACTTAAGAAATGACAAAGTGGTGTGTTCTCTGGACTTTTTTATTGTCTCCCATTTATTCTTCACAGGGGGCTTCAAAAGCTAACAGGCAATGCAGAAAAAAGACCTGTTCCCCTAGATAAAAAAATAAAACAAACAAAACACAGGAAAAGGATAGCCTGGAAAAACCTGCACCATCACACTTATAAAGTTTTGGTGGGGCAAGTAGGGCACTGATCTTCCATCTCAGGCAGTGTTCTGAGTCTCCTGCCTGGTGGTGTTGATGGGCAGTAAGCAGATCTTCTGTTTCCAACCTGGCAGACGCAGGCAGTGCTCCAGTTTCCCCACTAACAGGGTCAGCATGGTCTAGCAATGAACTAGACTTCCACACCTGCCTCACAACAAAAAGACTGAACAAGGCTGGCAGGTACTCCTGTTGCCCCTGCCCTCCCACCTGTGGTTGTCATGGGTGCAGTGGTAACTCAGTCTCTTCTCCCACCCAGAGTCAGTGAGGGCTGGAGGAAGGCCTACTGGCACTCTGTGTCCTCCCCTCCCTTCCCATGGCGGCAGTGGGGCCCAATGGGGAGCTGAACTTCTGCTCCCACCCTGCAGTGACAAGGTGGTGTAAGCCAACCCTCAGCCTCCCCTTCCCTGGTGGCGTGGGCCCAGTGGGGTGGTGGTCTTCCACCCAACTTAAGACAATAGGGCAGCACAAACTGGTGCTCCACTTTTGCCAGAAATGTTTTAGTAGCACCAAGTGGGGAGCTGAATGCCCACCCCACCCATCTACAACAAGGCAATATGAGTAAGTTGCCCCACTTTTTCTAGTATTGCACTGGTGGGGTCCAGCAGGAAGCTTAACATACATAGCTACCTGGTCTTCACTATATACTCCAGTGGGAATCGTATGCCAAAAATGAAGATTAAATAGGATCTAGAGTCTCAAAATATCTGAAATGTTCAGATACAATAAAAAATTGCTAATCATAGCAAGAACCAGGAATATCAGAGCATGAATGAGAAAAGACAATCTAAAGATACCAAAACCAAAATGAGTCAGATGTTGGAATCATCTGGCAAAGATGTTAGAGCAGCTATCATAAAAATGTTCCAACAGAAATTATGAGTTATCTTGAGACAAACAGAAAAAAAGGAAAGAGAAGTTATAAAAAAGAACCAAGTGGAATTTGCAGAGCTTAAAAATGTAAAACCAAAATAAAAACTGGCCTAATGGGTTCAGTAGAGGAGTGAAGATGACAGCAGATAGAATCAATGAAGCTGAGGACAGATGAAAAGAATTTATGTATTCTGAACAAAAGAGAAAAAAATGGACTGAAAAATTAACTGAGTGTCAGGACACCCATGGCATAATAACAGAAGAGCTAGTGTTTGTATCTTCAGGACTCAGAAGGAAAAGAGAGAGCATGTTGCTGAAAGAGTACTGCATCAAGTAGTAGCTGAAAATTCCATAGGTTTGCCCATGACATAAACCTGTGAAACCTGAATATATCTAATGAAATTCTATGCCAAGACACATTATAATTCACCTTCTGAAAACTAAAGACAAAGAAAAAATTGTGAAAGCTGCCATAAAGGAATGACATAAAACTTACAGAGAACACCAATTTGAATGACAACATATTTCTTATCTGAAACCATGGAAGCCAGAAGAAGTGGCACATCATATTCAAGAACGGAAAAAAAGAACTATCAATTATGATTTCTATATCCAGTGAAGCTATCCTGAAGGGTAAAAAAATAAAGACATTGTGTGATGAAAGAAAACTAGGAAAATCTGTTGCTAGGAAACCTATCCTTAAAGAAGGTAATAGGGCTAAAAGAAGGAAATAATAACAGAAGGTTTGGAAATTCAGGAAGGAAAGAACATTGTAATGAATAAAAATGGGAGTAAATACTGAATGCCTTCTATCTAAGTCATATTTTGTGGGTGAAACAAAAGTTTTAACACCATCTGATGTGGTGCTCAATATACATAGAGGATATACTTAGAATAATTATGTTTTAAAAGTGGGGAGGGTAAAGGAAACAAAATGTTATTTTAAATTTATTTATTTTATTATTATCATTCTGGATAAAAAAAGCCAATCCCAATAGGTTACATACCATATTCTTCCTTTTATATAACATTCTTGAAATGACAAAATTATAGAAATGGGGAAGGTTAGTGGTTGCCCGGAGCCAGGGGCCAAAGGAGGGGGAGATGGTTGGGTGTGACTATAAAAGGGCATGAGGAGGGGTCTCTGTGCTGATGGAATTGAACTCTATTTGATGGTATCAATGTCAATATTCTGGTTGGGATATTGTACCTTAGTTTTGTATGATGTTATCATCGGAGGAAACTAGATAAAGTGTATAGAGGATCTCTCTGTATTATTTCTTACAACTACATGTGAGTCTGCAATTATCTAAAAATGAAACATTTAATTAAAAATTATCATATGAAGGTGAGAGAAGGGCTAGAATTTACTGAGCACTTACTATGTAGCAGACATTTAGCTGAATGCTTTTTACATGTTATAGCATATATTTTCACAATGTCTCTATGAAGTTATGTATCAGTATCCCATTTTACAGATGGGGAGTAGTAATGACTTAGAGATGAGATTTAAATTGAATTAATAAACATAATTGACAGAGGTAGAATTTTAACCCTGGTCAAACTAAAAAAAAAAAAAACTGGAACATAGATCAATGGATCTGTGTTGCATTTGCTTAATTCCACCTCACCATGTATTTTGCTTATGGGGTACATTTTAATACTCTCAGTGGTGTTCCTTTAAGATTTAGACTGATCTCAAAGCAGCATTTGCTATAAATGGATCTGAGAATAATCATGTCAAAGACAGAGATGAATTTAGTTTTCTTCTTTACACTTTCTCCCCCTCCTCCCATGCTCAACACAAATCCAGGGCAGGAGGAGGTTGGTAGCAACAGCTATGCAAGTCACTTCCACCACCTGAGCAAAGTGCCTGACTTACCACCCTCATGGCACCAAGCAAGGCAAGCTTGGCCATGGTGAGTTGAACTCTTTCTCTCACCTGCTTGCCTCTGCAGAATTAAACGGTTTTGATAAGAAACTCTGTCTCGTTTCATATGATGCACCTACTGTTAGTGTACCTGCTTGCCTCCCATTCTGGAAGTCAAATGACTTTCAGCATCAGGAAATTAAATCCTGAACATCTCTTACACGAGGAATTGCGTGCATTGTGGAACATCTCCAGGAGCCAAAGCACTGATTTTTTTGGTAGATAATTCAAGGCTAACTCTAGCTTGTTTAACACTGTACCCTCCTGAGCAAGGGGATGTCTTATGCATTTCCAAAATTAAAAGAGTACCAAGTGGACAAGGAAAAGCCCAGAGAAGGTATGTGTAGAGGGCAATCAAGGAAAACAGAACAGTAACAGCAGCTTTAATTCCTTTCTTGGTTTCCTGGTCAGATGGAAATATTGAAAACTCTTACTTTCCTTTCTCAGGGTGACAAATGAAGGCTTTTATTAAATGGCCTCAGTTTCTCCAAGTCTTTGGGAATCTGATGAAGCTAGTCATTTGCAAAGTCCATACACAGTTGACTGACCACTTGGATTAAAAAGAGCACTTCTGCCCATTGGAGGGCAGCCACACACTCAGAGAACTCACATTCGTTCATGCACAGATCATGTCAGTCCACCCAGGGAACCCCATGCCTGCTCTCTGTCCTTGGGCTTCCTTAGGAAATTAGCCATTTCCTTTAACTTGTGCAGTGAGCGCTGTGTATGCATTCCCAGAGGCCAGATCTTTTCAGATTGCCCTACTGGAGTGGTCTTCTGGCCAAGAACAGTCTGCTTGGAAAGATGATGATCTAGGCACAAGTTATATATTTAAAAATTCCACTAATGCTTAACCTCTCTCTCTCACCTCTCTTCCCTCCCTTCTCTTTCCCTCTCTCTCTCTCCTAACCCCTTCTCCTGACTTTTCACAATCTCTTGCCAGTTCAAGCCCTGAGAAATCTTCAGCCAGTGGATGTCTTAAAAGTGTGGTTACCTCAGAGCCATGAAAATTATTATATTGGGGTATAGGAAGAAAATACAAAAAGTTTTATTGGTCTATAGTTCATTGCACCTTTTTGATTCTATTTTTATAAATGTATAAAGTTCAGTAGTACATAATCATGCTATAATTTATAAATAAACAATCTAATTTTTTGTCTGTATTCTTAAAAGATATTATACAAATCAAGATGCAAATACCAAAAAATGTGAGCGCACCCATCTAAACCATGCTCAGCAGAGGATGGCTTATCTTCTTCTTAAAGAGAGATTTTATCACCTTCAGTGTTGAATTGTTAAAATATTTCATTGCTGTTAATGTTTCTGCATTCATTCACTTCAATCACTTAAAACTTATTATAGCATATAACAATTAAGCCATAAGCTAGGTAAATGGCTTTGGCTTGGAATTATTTTTCTCCTCATGAGCAAGGTATTTCCCCAAAAAGTCTTTGGGAAAAAAATGATTTGTCAACTAGAATTTTAAGACTGTTTGGTTTTTCCTGCACACAAAAGAACAATTCAACCTTCTCATAAAAAAATAAAATTCTGTGAAATGGTGATAATATTTAACCTGAAAAGCTATTCTAAAAATCAAATGAAATAATGTTCATTAAATAGTATGTTGTTAATTGGAACAGTTTAAAAATGTAATGTAGCAGCATTTTTGATTCTCAGAAACAGTAATTCCATTCTCCAGTCTACACTAAATAACCTCATTTCTTTCAGTATCTCCTCAAAATGTATGGCACTAGTTTATGACTTGGCAACTAAAAGTGAATGCCCCACTCTGTTGAACCACAGTGGAGGTAAAAATCTCTTCCCAGCCGAATACATCAAACCTCATTTAATGCATCTGGGAAATATGAATTTGTTCTGCATTTTCTTCCTGTAAGAGTACTTCATTGCTGACTCACATTTATCTCATGGTTAGTTATGCACTCTAAGTATTTTTCCACTATATTACACTCAGTCATTCTATGTTTGTGTTACTGGACTTGTGTTCTTTGTACAATGACCTGGCATTTGCCACATTAAATTTCAACTTTATTGATGAAATCATTTTCTAATCTTAGTAGAATGCTTCCCATTTTTTCCCCATATCTAGAATTCTGGTACACTTATCAAATTTAGTATCATGCACAAATTTGCTGAATGTATTTGTAAGTTTCTCATAAGGTGATATGAAAATGACATACTCCCTACCAGAAAGTGTTTGATAGTTTCCTAGGTCAATGCCATTAATAACTTCTTTATCTTCTTCCCTTAGGCTAAAAGAAATGTGCAAGGTGGTGAATAAAAGGGTAAATATCCAGAACTATGGGAGCATGCATGTATAGTTCCCAACACAGTCTTGGGAGATCAAGGAAGTCTTCCAAGAGCATGTGATATCTGTGTGGAGACAGGTAACAAAGGGCAAGAAGAATATGCCAGACATTAGGTGTGTCAGTCTGAACTGAGAGAGCCGGGTCCAACATCTGCTGGGCACTGAGAACAGTTCTGCAGACAGAAAGGACAGTGAGGGCTGGTCAGGGACATGGCCGGAGAGACTGGCAGGACTGGTTCACGAGGGGCCTTAGGATGGACTTTGAGTTCACTGGGAAGATACCAAGGGGCTTTTAAAGCAGGATCCTGACACCCTCAGATTGTTTTATAGAAAAATTGAAAATTATTCTCCTTTCAGTGTGAAGAAGAATGGATTATAGAAAGGGCCAGATTTGAGGCAAAATATTCTAGCTATCTATATGTCTTATCTTCCTTCCTGGGCTACAAGCTCTCTGCAGCAGGACATAGGTCTGTTTCTTGTTTCCCTTCCATCACCTGGCATAAGCCCTTGAAAATATTTTACTGATGAAAGAAGATACATCACATCTGTACCTTCTCCCTTGTTGATCATGGCTACTGTTCTATCACAGAAGAAAACTAAACTGATCTGGACCACATGCTCTTCAGAAAATACTGCTTGTATTATGTACACTATTTGGATCAAAGAAGCTTTCATTTTTTTAAGGCATTGCTAATTATTCACTTGGTGGTGCATCCTAGTATACTCCTAAGAATGATTGTTCTGTTGGCTGGCATGTCAGTTAGGATGTATTAGCTATCAGAACACATTATTTTGCTTGGTTGTCTTACATGTTAAGTAAGCATGGTAATTTCCCCTATAAAATGGGGGTTACTGTGAGGAAATATGCAAGGTTAGTTAGTTAACGTAAGTGCATAAACTAGTGTTGAGCAGAAATGAAACTCAGTAAATGCTAAGTATTGTCTTGTGATTATCAAAGTTATGTTAACTACAGATAAGAGAAGACCCAACTAACACATAGGGGTGAGACTGGGCAGGGCAACAGAAGAGCTTTGAGAGCTCGTCTGGACCATGTCATGGAGGGGCTCATATGCCGTAATGTGCAGCTTGGGCAAAACCCAGCGAGGCCACCAAAGGCATTAGAGCAGAAAGAAACAGGACTGGACACAACTCTTCCTCTGTGACTTGACAACACCTCTGCCAGAAATAGGAGGAGGGGAGAGAAGGGCAGTTTGGGAGCAAAGAGCTGGCACTAGAGTAGGTAATAAACTTTGAACTCCTTCAAGATGCCCCTGGACCCTCCCTGCTGGTTCCGTGTACCCTTTCCCCAGCATCTGTGTCCTTTTTCTTATGAGAGCCATCCCTGCAACTCTCTTCTGAGAGTTCTGTCTGGAGGCCCTGGTCTGGAATCACAGAGTGTCGGCTGCGTCTGAGAGGTCACAGACCCCCAGCTGGCCTTACCAATGACTGACCAGTGCAAGCCTATGAAGGCCAAGACATGCAGCCTTAGAGGAAGAAGCTCTAAGGTGTCATTCATGTTCCAGAGCCCCGCAGGAGATCAGGAGGGGGGTTGCCTAAACTCACACACTTCCAGGACTTCTCCTTCCCTGTCCTGATCCCCTCTCCTTGCTGGCTTCTCCCTGAGCCCTTCCTTAGTAAGTTGCTCACACTCTCGTGCTCTTCAGTGTTTGCTTCTGCAGAACCCACTAGGACAGGCGCTGGAGGCAAGGGGATACAAAGTTGGAGACGGCATTAAAAGGCCCAGGGCACTAAGAAAAACTCAGTCCTCCAGACTTGGGCTGATTTTCTGGTAGTGTCTGTGCCAATTTGTTGGGATAGGCCGAATTTCTTGGATCCAGTACATTCCTCTTTCATGCGCAGGACAGAAGCAATATTAGAGGCAACCTCACGGAATGAAAGCAGAATTTCAGTCTCGTTTGGAGGCTGGTTACTCTTACTCTTAAGTTTTAAGATTGTCTGTAAATGAGGAGAGCTGAGTCAGCGATCCCTCTCACATTTTCAGTGGCTGGGTTTGACCTGCATAGATTCAAGAAGCTTACTGGTTTAAAGCCACCACAGAATGTTTTGGTCAGGAAGTCATTTATAACTGCAACCACCAGCAATTTACCCTGATGACTCCTGGGTGAGTTTTTGGTCCTGTTGAATCAGCCCTCTCAGTGGTGTCACTAGGAACTTCCAACTCATTAACAGAACTCTCTGGGGACCCACACTCCTATCAAGGAGGCAGCAGCTCCCAGCTCTCATAGTCTCAGGACACCGGAGGTGAGGTTCAAGCATCATGCTTGACGATTAGTAAGTTCTTTGTTTTCATAAACTCTTCATGCTTCAAAGTGCTACCTCGGTAGCACTTTATAACAATACTGTGAAGAAAGTGGAATAGATAGAATTGCGTCCAGCTGACAGGTGAGAAAACAGGCCAAGGGGGGTCAAGGAAGGTCCTGGAGCCACAGAAAAAGAAGATGTGGGGCTGAGGGCTGAATGGAATCAGGATTTCCTGACTGAGCTCTGTGCAGAGGGGTGGGGCTGCTGAGGTAGGATGAGACCGGAGCCACTTCTCAGTTCTCTAAGGCACAGGAACATCTAAGAGCAACAGGTGGAAGTGAGATCAATTGTGGCTGTGAACTCAGACACTCTGGGGCTCCCAGAAATTGCCCATAGCCCCAGCATGGCTCTATCTGACACAGCTGCTCTGTTTGCACAGCTTTCAACTTTCTTGCACAGGAAGATCTAAAGTGAGTCATTACTGTTGATTCACTGAGCTTATGTATTTACTAATTTAGCTGTAATAAAGATTCTGTCCTGGGAGAAGAGTTTGGACATGTATGCTTATAATTCCCACATTCCTGTTTCTGGCTGTAACCATGGTTTATGACATTTGGCTCTCCTTTTGTTCTATCTAGCAAAAAGTCAGTATTTATGACAAGTATTTATGATGTGAGCACTGCAGAGTTTAGCTGGTGGGGTTCTCCCCTGTTGCTAGAGGCAGGGGGCACAAGCATGCATGCACATGCGCTCACTAAGGGAAGGCTTGAGAAAACACATCATCTAGATGGGAACAGGCTCCCTTAGTTCTAGGGTATATTCTCACCATACACTGTGAACTAATGAGGGTGTAAGATCCCAACTATGTGCATTTACCTGTCTACTGCGTGTACCACACAGGTGTCTTCTCTTCTCATACAACCCTGTGTGCTGCCCAGTGTCCCCCTTCTCCTTGCATGAGGTCCCTCCTCCTTACACATTCAGGGTCCCAGGCTATCAAGAGCTGTCCCCCATGGCATGCAGCAGGACCCTGAGGCTGGAATCTCTTCCAGGAATGGCAATGAGTCATCCAGCCTGGGTCAGGTTAGAGTGTGGTCTGACCCAGCTTCCCCTGGCCACATCAGAGAGCTGGGCAGATGAAAGCTATCCCTCTAAACCCCTCTAATCTCAAGGTAAAAAACATGTCCATAATGAAATAATATTTTCACAAACAGAAGATAATTAAAACACACACACACACACACACACACACAAGCACAACTGTTGAGCTGCAAGAACCATCCCCTAATTTATTGCCTTTAGTCTCCACTAGATCGCGGTGCACTGACAGCATGGTGAAGTAGGGAAGATGAACACTCTGAGTGCCAGCACAGCTGGCTGATTTGCTTTTTAAAAATAACCCAGGACTGGATCAATAAGCAACCAGAGGCTGCATGTTCATCTTAATTTTTAAACTTTAAATATTAGTGGTTCTTTCTCCTGTGCCCTGAAATTACAAGGATTGTCCATTGCCTTAATATTGAGAACCAAGTAGGCTGCGCGTGGCTGTGCTGAAGTGGATGCGCATCCTCCCAGCCTAGGAACCCCGACACCCCCCTCTGGGTCCTCCCTCCCTGGCACACCTGTGAAAGGTGGTGAGAACCCTTGCAAAGGGACATATCCATTCAGAGGGTTCAGGATGGGTGCACACTAAGCACAGACCTTGTGTATTTCTATATAGAAAATAAGCAGTCTTAGACTGTATTCGTTCACACTTTGTGCCCAAGCAAAGGAGATGAGGGAGTTACTGTGCTGTGACCTGCTAGAACCACAGCTCAAATGCTGAGTCCAGGTCTGGGTGCCACAGGGCGGAGTAGGGTGCCCTTACTTTCACAGTCACCATTGCCCCCCCTCTAAGACATGTTGTTGTCTCACTTACATCCTCTATTGATCACGTTAAGATGTAACGTGAGCAGGGAAACAAAACAAGTTAAAATAATAAAATGTGAGCTTTGGAAGGTCCTCAAAGGAAATCTGTGTACCCGACCTTTGGATTTCCCAGGCCAACAAAAATGACATAGGATCGTTCGTCTTTTATTTTTCTAAGGAAGGATGCTATAACAAAGACAAAAACTCCATTTACTTTCATCATCACTTCATTTAAAAAAGGCATTTTAATGTTCCAAATTCAGACTAAAGAGCTATCCTTTAAGCCAGAGATTCTCAGATGTTGGTGAGCATCTGAACCGCTTGTTAAAAACAGATCCTAGGCCTTGACCCCCAAAAATGCTGATTCATAAGGTCTGGAAGCCTGAATTATACATTTCTATCAAGTTCCCAGACCATGCTGATACTGCTGGTCTGTGGACCACATGCTCAGGAACACTGATGAAAATAAAATAAAATTAGCTTGGTTAGAACTCACTACTTGTACTTACTTTGTTCAGGGTCAAGGAACATTTCCTTGCACGTGGGCTGGGGTCTGCACACACACTGATCAAGCATGACTTCCCGCCTGGTGCCACCTTCCTTCCACTGCACACCACAGCGCATGCCATCATGGGCTTGAGCAACCCACCTCTGGGGCAGGACTTTAACTGAAGGCTTGAAGATTAATGTAATGCTCTCTCTACCACCTACACAACAGACTCATCTAGTTAGCAGCTTAATTCTCTCCAAAGGACGAAGTGGGGATAATCAGGAGGGAAGGCAGTAGAGACAGGGAAATAGTGTTTGTCTAGCTTAAGTGGTGACTAATGTAGATCTTCTTTCAGTGGTTTGGCTGTTTCTGCCAGCGTTTTACCCCCTTAGAAACCACCCACCCTGCAGAAGTACCTGTGGTTGATTCTTACAGCGTGTGCAGTGATTCACTTGGCTCCCTTGATCCACCTTTACTCAAAAGAGCATCAGCTCACAGCTCTTCTGGACCCTAGATCCAGCTGCAGAAATTCTACCTTTACCTCCATTCAGGAAGTGACCCAGATGGTCAGAGAGCTATTTATATTACATCAGACTATATTACTTATAAGGTATGCTCATTGTCTCTAAGAAAAAGTTACTATTAGCCCTATTTTTTAGATGAAGAAACTGATACTTACACATTCAGCAAACTTGCTCAATGTTATTCAGGAAATTATTCTGTATCACAATAGTCATTCCATTCTGGCTGTACCATATACTTATTTCTAAGATTATTCTCACTCACTTATGTTCCTCTTTCTACTCTTTCCAACACAGAGACACGACAAAGGTCAAACGTGAAGCTAAATACAGAGTGGAGATTACCTCTACTATTCCTATAATAGGAAAAACACCCCAAGTCCCTATAGCTACATCACAGAAAAGCAATACAATTAGTTCAGTGACGAGATTAGTCACATTGATCCGCTGAAGAGTCAAGTGGACAATATAACTCATTGATTGAATGCTTTATTTTTCAGAGGCTTGTGTAAACATAACCACAGGCAAGTCTCATCTGAAAGTGTTACCACGGCACCAGCCAATTGGTTTGCTTGTCCAGCTTCCTCTGGTTCTCGGGGCAGCCTTTTTAGAGACTCGGTCAGAGGTCTGCTTGCCTAGATCAGGATGTAAGCACCTCTCCTTGGACTGGATTGCTTTTCAAATAAATGGGCTTGTCTTTCAGGACAGTCTTATTTCAGTTACTAAGTACCTATTGACTCTTTACATTTTCAAATTGCTATGCTCCTTTTTTGTTAGCAATCCAATCACTGAAAGAAGATGGATAGTATTATCCCCATCTTACAGACATATAGGACGTTAAAGCCCAGAGAAGGTTAGGTCACCCAGCAAGCTAGATTGGGGTCAAAATTGTTTCTCCCAGTTTGAATATTCTCTGAACTGTCTTCCGCCTTCAAGTGGGATAAATCGATGAAGATGCATTAACCTTGAGAATCAACTCAATTAAGGAAGAACAGACAGGAATTAGAATAGACATTTTATCAGGACCATACCAAATGGATGCCTAGTGAAATCTCAACTGGAGGAAATGAACTCAAATGAGAAAATGTTGAGTACCTAGTAGTTATATAGCATCTAGCCCTTACTTTGTGCTGCGCACTGTCTTAAGTGTTCACATAGCTTAACTCCCATACTGTTCACATAGATTTATCTCTAGTTCAGCCATAAGAGTTAGGTACCATCCCACCTTACAGGTGAAAAATGGAGTCTTGTCCAGGGTAATTTACCCTTGATCAAAAGAACTAGGATCTAAACCAAATAATTTAACTCTACAGGATATGCTTAGGCACTGTGCTAAATGCTTCTCAAAGACAGAGAGAATATTCTACAATATTTCTTCATGTTTTAAACTGTAAAAAAAATACAAGGAAACCAAGCCAAACCAAACATATAAACCTGGCCATTTTCTTCTTTCCTTAAAGTCTATTCCTGTTACAGTGTCACATTCAAAGCAAATGAAAATTTGTCTACAGCAGGTCTGAAAAATATCCTAACATTTTACTGACTCCTCCTAAAGAGTAAAAAAGAGGGTGAATTTCATCACGCAATGCACAGCAAAACTTGGTCCCATTAGCAACTACTTTTCATGGTCCTCTTAGACCTTTTAGTTTTCATTGTCCCATAATCAGCCACTAACTGGTTTTCTCAGCCTGTTTTCTACAAGCCTCCAAGCAACAGACTGAAGTCTGAAAGGGGATGAATTTCTCTCATCCATTGCCACAGACTCCAGGTAACCTTGGAGGAGACTTCGGAGAAGCAGTAATGAGAGAAATCCTGAACTCATCTAACGATGAGATCAAGGTGGAGTGACGGCTTTGGCAGCCACTTTGCTGTGCTCCTGGAAGGCAACAGCTCTCGCCTGCTAATGTTAACGCCTGGGAGCTAAGTTTGCTGCTCCAAGTCTTGGCCCTGGGCTAAAATGTGACTAGAAATTCAGGTGTAAAAAAGCATGTATGCCAAAATCAGCTGTCTCTTAGCAGCTGAGTTGAAGCAGCTGAGGGATTCTAAAATACTTCTCAACATATGTGCAGTGCTGTCGAAAAGTCATAGAATTGTTGAGAGAAGATGAGAAGGCTGAGGCTTGAATTCCCTAAAGGAAGAAAGGAGTGTGCAGTTAAGGAAGAAAAGTGTACAGTCGACACTGGATGCACAGTCTTTTATCTTCAATATCTACTTTTCCATCTTGGACACCAGGAGTTCCAGCAGGTAAAAAGCACACGTGCAAACCCTGTCTTACCCAAACCGCTCTTGCACGCGTCATCTACGTACATAACCCTATGCAATTAAGCAACTCCCTGTTCAGGCTCATCTATGGTTTTGTCCTCAGGTTCAGCAGTTCGGAGAGCAATGGCATGCAGTCCACAATCCACATTCTCTTTTTCTTCTATGCATCCACATTGTGCCACAGCCAAGTAGAGCACTGGCAACAGAGATTTTTTAAGTCAAGGTCTAGATCATTGAGAAGATCACAGTTGAAAGACAGTGAGAGACCAATAAATGATTAATTCAGATATGACACAATCTTACTCATGTGTGCACAGAAGACTAAAGGTGCCCCCAAATGGACAGAGCTAATCAACGGGAAGGTGTAAGGGAGGGGGTGACATATGAATATCTGAATTGGACTTTGTGTTAGGAATTTACCAGACATTTGGAAAAAAAAAGTGCTTTTCAGTAATTGGCTAGTGCATAACATTGTATATATTTTCATTTAAAATGCAAAGCTCGTGTCCATTTCAGATTTTTAACAATCCATCTAAAATGGTTTTCATTTTTTTATTAATGCAAATGCTTTCACAAAGAGAAATTTCTCTCCTGGCCTTGCTGAGTGTTAAATAAAATAGAATTTCCCTGTTATGTATGGCATACTTCCTTTTCCTTTTATTATTACCATTTGAATTGATGTGGTAATAAAAGATCCTGAAACCAAGTATTCAAATATGTTAGAATTCATGCCTCTTAAGTCTTCCTTATTTGTTTTCCTTGATAAGGATATTTTTTTGGAACAGGTGAAAAAAAAAAGCTAAAGCTTTCTCATTTTGCAAAACACATGAGAAGACTTTTCTTTTTTAAACACAAGTTTGTGTGCATATAAATGAAGACTTAATTTTCACAGTTGTAACTATGAGGGAGCTGCATACGGTAAAGTCATGCAAGTTGCTGTGTACTGGGTTGAAGGAAAGTCCTTAGGCTGTTCCTGGGATTCACGTGAGTTCCATTTATTTCAGGTTTACTCTTTCATAGGTGTGGTTGGCACATACCAGCACCTTGAAAAAATAATCTACTGAATGTTTTGAGCAAATATTAATAAAAACAATGGCTAGCAAACAATGGCAGTATTATCTCATTTCATAATTATTAGATTACACTCGTAAAACAGATACTTATATTAATCCCATTTTACACATGAGGAGACTAAAGGTCCAAGGATTAGGTAAAGTGTTAAGGTTCGCAGTTCCTAAATAGCAGAGTTTGAATTCAAACAGGGTTAGTCTGATTGATTCCTAAGCCGTGTATTTCAATTACTGTATGTCTTATGCTGTGCTGGATCCTAGACCCTCATAGATTATATGGTGGGAATTCTCAAGATGCTTATATCATACTGGGGAGTCGGTATGTGCAGAGATATTAGCAAGATCAGGAGGGGGATGAAGACAGATGTGTAAAGGGCAGTGAATTAGGGAGGAAGGGCTTATTGGCGTTCTGCTTAGGTCTTCTGGCTGGCACAGGACGTAACTTTAGACAGGAATCACTGCTCTCTCAGAGAAGGGCCAGAATCTGGAGAGAAAGAGGGATCTGAGTTGCAAATAATTAAATCAGGTCATCAACTTAAGGAAGGGGTTTGGCACCTGGTACCAGAGATCACAGCAACGCCGACCCCTCTGAACCACCTAAATGATTATGTATCACCTGTCAAAACTCCTAACTCCACTCCAGGTGGTGCCTGCAAACAGTCACTTCTTGATCATGCAGAAAGGTATCAGGGAAGTGGCTTGAGGGCTTACTTTGTAACTATGTTATGAGGAAAGGTTTTTTTGGAATGTGTATGTTTTCCCCTTAATTCAATATTCATTTGCCTATGTTTTTGTAAAGGGACTTTTCAGACCTCTACTTGAGAACTAGCTGACATTTTTTTTTTAAGGAATTAAAATTAGTTATGAAAAGCTTTACGGCCACTTGGTACTATTGTACTAAGTCATACTGAGCTCAAATAGTCCCCCCAATAATAACATTCATTTTTTAAAAAGTTTGGGGAGCTCTTAATGGTTCAGGTATAGTACATTTATAAATATCTTCTTTATTTACAATGGCAAAGGCTAAGTGTTACCCACCTTAGAATCTCACCCCAAACGGAGCACTCTCTAGTATGTTTGTATCAGGAATGTATTTTTTTGCTGCCTTCCCCCAAAAGAATTTTAAACTCTTGAGAGAGGAGACCTTGTCTGTTTTATTCGTTGCTGTATCTTCAACATCTGGAGGGGTCCCTGACACACAGAGGAACTCAATAAATAGTCAATGAATGATGTATTAATTAAAACAGTCCTAGAAATATAGTAGAAACTGAAAATGTTTCCTAAGGAATAATTAAAGGAGTACCTCCTCTGCTTCCAACAACTGAAGGGGTGGGACAGAGTAAGTTCACATGAAATCTGCTTATTTTCCATGTGTTGTGGGGGGCGGAGGGGAAATGGCTTTCTCAGGGCTGTGCTTGTAGCCAGCTATTTAGCTCTGTTTTGTGTAGATGTACATTTTCTTTTCACAAAAATAATGGAAAAAGAAATAACCTGTAGTTTTAGGCTCCATATAGCTTAAAGTTCAGTTCCATGAAATAACACTATGTTTCTCATAAACATATTACATTGATTCTAAAAGGTGTTTTACATTCTATGTTAGTATTGGGTTTTTATAACTCCAAGATCTAGAAAAGAAGTTGTAAAAGTTCCATATTTTTAGCATGCTGCCAAGAGAACAATGGATTGCTATCACTTCACATATAAGAAGCCGTTATTTGTCAATCTCAATTATGCAAAATAAAATTTAAAAGTTAAAAAAATAAGGAAAAAGCACTTTGCATTGTCAAAAGCGCCTTTATAAAAGTCTGAGTGCTAAAGCCCATGCCCTTTACCCGCCTGGAAGCTCCCTGGGCCCTTGCTCTCTGCAACTGCTAACCAAGTCTCCAAATCCAGCACATTGCAAGGGGCGCATGAGAAGGGTTTGGGGCTCCTGGAGACAGTAAGAAATGATAGGAGACAGGCAGAAAATTAGAGGAAAGAAGCAATAGTCATGTAAAGGAACACAAGCTTAGCCCTTCTGGAATCATTCTGAACAAGAGCTCTTCATAATACACCAATTTTTAAGGGTATTACTCTCCTATGCAAAAATTTATTGTGTTAATTTTGCCCCAGAGGAAGAAATACATTGAATTTCTTTTGTTTTGGTAGGCAAGGGACTGATTGCATTGTATATGTACTTTATTCTCAAAAATGCTTATTTTCTCAGGAGAGAGTTCTTAGTTACTGTGAGCCTGAGGTTTGGTCGCTGTGACTCAATTCACTTTCACTTCTATAAAGGAATCCATTCCAAATCCAAACATGCAAAAGAGACCATGGTCCGACCACAGGGACAGCATAAAGGGTAGAGTTTTTCTATGAAATGTGTACTTAGTATACCATTCTCTCAAGATCCTTCCATTCCAATGCCTAACAATCAGCCTCAACTCTCTGCCATCTAATTCCATGTCCACAGACAGGATTACCTAACCAGGAGGATGCCAAGGGCCAAACTGCCCCCTCCTGCTTGTCTCCTCTCTGTTCTCTCACACTCTGTTTTCATCCTGCGTCTTTACTGCTGCCCCCTTTCCTCATGGCCCTAGCAAGCAGCTCCTCCAGGTATTCACGTCCTTGACTTGGCTCCTCTGAAATGTGGCTACTTTATCTCTCCATAATCAAAAGTGCAGCCTCTTTGGAAAACAAAACTGTTTGACTATTGCTTTCTCAACTTTCACCTCAGTGGCTCTTTCGGGGTGAATTTTCCTTCCTCAGAAACTAATGAATGCTTTTTCTAGCACTCCAGGCCTGTGACATTTGCAATAATTCTATGTGTCTTAACTATCTGTAAACATTGTTCTAAGATTTACTTTTCTATATAATGTCCCGTTTTTCTTTTATCCAATTAATATATGCTCATTATAGAAAATATGAGCCCTTTGGAAAAATATACTAAAAAATTCCCCATAATTGTATAGGCCTAATGATACAAATGTTGTATATTGGACATGCTTGCACACATGTAAGTTCATTGTGTTGTATGTAATGTTTTATGATCTGGTTTTTTTTCTTAATGTTTTAGCTTGAGTATTTTCCCACAACATTAGAAACTTATTAAAAAAAACATTTTAACATACCTGATTGTTTCATTATAAAAATATATCATTGTTCTTGTTGAATTATTCCTCTACTGTTAGATATTTAGGATGTAAAAAAGGTAAGATTTCTTGCAGCTGCAATGTAGAGAAGTACAAAGACTGTGGTATCCTTTAAATTCTGAAGCAAAGACCTAAACTCCTGTAAGTGTGTGTGTGTGTCGGGGGTGTGGTGTGGTGTGTGTGCAGTGTATGTGTGTGTGTAGTGTGTGATGTGCATGTGGGGGGTATATGTGTGTTGGGGGTGTGGTGTGGTGTGGTGTGTGTGGTGTATGTGATGTAAGTGTGTAGTATGTGGTTTCTGGGGGTATGTGTACATGTGTGGTGTGTGTAGAAAGGTTAGGGTAAGAAGGCTAATCAATTATGTGCAACCTTGACACAGGTGCCCTTGCTGCTCCCATACTGGAGGGGCTTCCTGAGCCCTCACCCAGGGGCTGCACACATTAGGGATGACAACAGAGCCTCAGTCATCTGTGTGAGATTTGCCATGTGAAGGCATATGTTCTGAACACATCTAGCTGTTTTAAAATCTTTTTAACTGCCGTCTAGCATACTCATTCCCTAAATAACTTAATCCACTTTGAAGTGAGTTATATGAGTATCTGTTTCCTTTCCTTGTCCTGCTTCTTTTCATCCTGAACTCTAGATTGGAAACAAACATATAAAGTACTTTTATAGTTTATTAACTATGTTCTTCAGCAGTAGAAAAATAAGTATGTGCTGAGAAAATTTCTTCTTTAATATTTCAGCACAGAGAATTGCTATTAAGAGTTTGCAAGACAAATGGTACTGAGAATAAATTAGTATAGTATGAATGAGTAAGATAATATCTGGGAAGGAAGCAGATTATGAAAACTATTTCTTCAAAAGAGTGAAGAACTATAAATGTACGTTGTGGTGGGGATGTAGCCTGCACAGCCTGTTACTTTCCACTGGTAAGATTCCGACATGTCTGCAAATTTTTATCACACTGGTAGTGAGGATATAAGAAAAGTTTTCTCATATGGAACCCAAAGTTTTTCTTGAGGGTGGGGGATGTGGTTAAAGGTGAATCTGCTATTGCAAGGTATGTTGAACTTGTATGGTGGCCGAGGAGAGGTCTAGTAGAGGTAGGTGGGGGGATGGGAGGCAGCACTAAGTATTTTCCCAGAAAGAACCCATCCCAGTGGAGGAGAGACTCAATTGAGATGCTCTTGCTCATGTAAAATCTTAGGCATTGGTAGGGAGAAGGGAGTCTGCCTATGGCATAGTGCCTACAACCTGCATCAGTCCCTGCCCCAGAATCCTGGAAACATGGCCAGGTCCTGGGGATAACAGGGACTAGAAGCAAAATTGGAAAGAATCGAAATTGTCCACTCTTTGGGATTCAAGCCACACTTCTTCAGGACCCCTCCTTAATCATAGAAGAGATCTCTTCTTCTTTCTCTCCTGCACGCTATGGGACAGTCTGGATTATTTTCAAAGCAGCCATAGGGAGATAATGAGCCAGCCAGATAGGCAAAAAGAAAGACAAGGCCACTAGGCAGAACTGAGCATATGAAAGTGCCCAGTGGGGTGCTGCTGCCTAAGGCAGTAGGGCCGCTGAAGCCGCAGAGGCAGTAGGAAGCAGCAGGAAGGGGTGTTATCCCTGGTTGAGCCTCAAGTAAATACTGATGCTGTCAAAGTTGCTTCTGATCACGTGTGAGGCATCACCTGGGAACTCCCAGGAGGCCTCGGGGAGGGCGAAACCCACAGAGTGCTGGAGTGCCTGCGCGAGCAGGGAGGGGGTGCATTCAGGTTAATTGGGTTGCAGGTGTTAAGATTTAGTTAAGTCCTATGATTTACATAACACATACATATGCCATTTTCGTGCAGAAAGACTTCAATTTTAAGTAAGTTTTAAAAGCAGTGTGCTTCAAAGACCTCCTTTGGGGTCAATTAAGACCTGCCTATGTACCTTCAAATGTCTAAGGGAGTTATTCCTCAATGGAGGGGCAGCTTAAGCTACTGAATACTCAAATAGGAAGAGACTGACAAAATGAACTCCGAAAAAAGGCTTCTGTTTTCTGTTTCTGAACTAGTGAATCCACATTTGTACTTACACCAAGCTCTGTATACAGTGGAACATGATGGCAGTGATAAATTACTGAATTTTGCCCCAAATATACATCGCAACAATCTTTTCTCCTGCTGGGTCATGGTATACACTCACCCTTCCTCCCTCTATACCTTCATATTTAATTTATTTGAAGTTTTATTTATTAAGCTCTATGCAAAAGACTATGCAGATAATATAAATGCATACAGTACAGTCAGTAATCTTATGTCTACTTCTTCTCTTTGTTGCACAATCTGATTCAGCAGAACTAGGGTGACCATCAAAGCAATTCAAGTCTGGCACCAGTGAAAATTCCCAATACAATTTTAAACTATTGCTTTTAGCATTTATATGAGTTTAATAATGATAGCAAGAACACATTATATCCTTAAATTTGCTTAATTTTTCTTTTGAAAGTATGAACCAGAATAAAATATAAAAATATGAATACAGACTAAATAAAAGCAGAGTGCCTTGTAATAATTCTAGGTGTAAATGTGTTTCTGATGATTTTCATACAATTTATAGTTTTCCTTTAGGAAATAATTAGGGATTACAACGGAATTCAAAAGGAAAAGAATTCAACATACAAATGTTCATTCATTTAGTTGTACCAGAAACATACAAAGTGCTGAAAGTATGATTCTAATATATATATGTCAGATAAGTAAAATATTAATTTTGGGTGGGGAGGAGATTGAAGTATTTTGTTGAATGTAGATTCAGAGAAAAGTATTATATAAGAGCTATATATCTGTACTTTGTAAATAACATACATTTGTTGGTAATAATATATATATTCTTATACCCAAGCATAGGAGGTTATTTGATGCTTATAAGTTCATAACACATTGTTATTTAACAGTGGGAAAATAAATTGTGAAAAGAATAATGTTAAAAACCCCAAAAAGTCCCCCCCTCCACATACCCCATTACAGTCACTGTCCATCAGCATAGGAAGATGCTGTAGAATCACTACTTGTCTTCTCTGTGTTATACTGCCTTCCCCGTGTCCGGCCCCCTCTACATTATATGTGCTAATTGTAATGACCCTTTCTCCCCCTTCTCCCTCCCTTCCACACATCCTCCCCAATCCCTTTCCCTTTGGTAAATGTTAGTTCATTCTTGGGTTCTGTGAGTCTGCTGCTGTTTTGTTCCTTCAGTTTTTGCTTTGTTCTTATACTGCACATATGAGTGAAATCATTTGATACTTGTCTTTATCTGCCTGGCTTATTTCACTGAGCATAATATCCTCTAGCCTTGATAATAGGGGGAGTCTAGTAACCATAATGTTGTTTATGTAATTGTACATTAATGATAGTAAAATATAAAAAATTAAAATAAATAAATAAAATTTTAAAACCCCAAAAGTGGTCTCCTTCCTTTTAGACAATAGTTGGTAACTTTGCAGTTTTCGATAATAGCTGGTAACTTTGAAATTTTAATGGAAATTTAGCAAATCAGGTATCGTAGAACTGTTTTCTCTTTCTAAAAGAGGTAAGGAGGGAGTACATATTGAATTGTTTGAAGTCTACAGATGAAAATTCCTCTTGAAGTAAAACCAACTGTAGTATAGGTAATTAGTCTAGTTCTTGGTCATTGGTGGGTTACTTAGATTAATCTAGGAAAGATAATTGTTAGTAATAGAGCATAAGGAAGAGAAGTAGATGAATCAATAATCTATGGATTAAAGACTTTCACAACTTTTACATAATCCAAGTAAATCACCATGATGCCCCTTGAAGGAAATGGCAGAGGATCCACGTCAACTGGCACACAGATGAGCCATTCCATGATATTATCTTGATTGCGAAAAGAGCAGAATCTTTGTTTACACATTAACTGGAAAACTTTCAAGTAATAATCTTGAGAACAGAGAATATACTACACTCTCTGAGGCCAAATTATGACCTCAGTTATATCAAAAACAGTACAAACTGTCCTGAAAAGGGATAAGAAAAGGACAAAGAGAAGAGACAGGAAAGCAGGGTGGCCAGAGAAATGTTTGGCAGAAGCTCAGCCTCAGCCTGGCCTCTCCCTGTAGAACTTCGGCCTCTGCAGGACTGCCACTCACCTGCCACAGCTCCTGCTTCCTCAGAGAAATGCCACTGAACCCCTTCCAATGCTTCATCAGTACCAGGCGTGTCAAGGTGAGCAGACGTCAAGCCCCTACTGCATGGTTCTCCAAAGAAGCGTCTTCTCATAAGAACAAGATTTCTCTTTTGTGAGATTTACAAAATAGGAAACTACATCTTAATTAAGTCTGTACTGTTCAATGAAACCATTTTTTTAAACACATCAGCACTTTCCCCTTGAAACCAATAATGAATAATGCTCTACTTCTTGACGTGTGTGTTTGTTTTTAAATAAAAGATAAGCAGATATACTTACAGTAATAGAGGAAAAACACCCCCAACTGCTTGATGTATGTGTAGAAAGGAACAAAGGATTCAGGAGTTCTCTTTTGTAATCTGCCTCTGTCCTCACTCACTTGCCTTGTAACCTTAGGGCAGTATCTTAACCTTTCTGGGCCTCAGTTTCTAGAGCTATAAACTGAGGGAGCATGGAATTTATGATGTTTGTTACTTTGATAATCTGTGACCTACCACACCAATCGATTCCAAAGTATCATGCTGGAGATATCATTTTGAAGGTCAATTAGAGTTTGTGGTGACTGACTGAGGAGGCATATATGATTTTAATATACTTTCAGACAAGAAATATAAACTTTTAATTCCTACAAATCAACTAAATGTATCTCAAGGCCCCTGATCTCATTTTTCACTGAAAGATTTGATGTGATCCTTATTTCTTGATTTAAATAATTTTCTTTGAGCTTCTCATCTCTCTTGACCTTCAGATTTTAGAGATGGGGTTATAGCACAACTCAGCATCCACAATACTTCTGGATCTCAGATCCCCTGGTTTGTACCTAGTAATCAATTGTTCCACTGACAGAGGCTACCTTCAGGAGTCTGACTTGGATTTGTGGCCCATTGGTAGGCCTTGAGAACTCTAGTGAGGGCCAGGAGCACACTTGGTTTCTACACCTCACATGTTCAAGCTAGTAAAATGAACACAAACTATATCATCATCCAGTCAAGAAATCACATTCTTAACCATATTCAAACCGCAGTCAAGGGGACACCAGATTTCCCTGAAACATCTGTAGATAGGGAGGAAAAACCATAGCAGATGCAAAGTCAGCATCCAACACGGCCTTCAATGACCCCTGTTCCCTGGCATTCAGGCCATGGTGCATCAGAGTTGGTCTGTGTGACCAACAAGTACAGCAAAGTGGTGGCGTGCCAGTCCTGAGGCTAGGTCGCAAGAGGTCTCCAGTTCTTGGCACAGAGCAACTAAAATGCTTCATTTCCAGAGTAATAAGACCCACTGGAGAGTCTTTTATTCCGATGAGGTGACTCTCGGCAGACCCTAGAGAGCTTCAGGATAGGCACTGGTCATCAGAACAAGCCTTCATTAGAAGCTAGAACTTTCAGCCCCACCTCCAACCTCTGGGGGAGAGGCACTGGAGACTGAGTGCTCACCAGTGCTCAGGGGTTTAATGAGCCAGACCTCCTAAATGAAGCCGCCATACAAATCCCCAAGTGATGGGGCTCGTGGAACCTCCCGGTTGGTGAGCATAGCAGCAAGGCTTCAAGGGTGGTACACTGGAGAAGTCATGGCAGTTCTATACCTTGCCACCCCCTCCCAGAGTGTTTCTCCTCAGCATCTTTTCCATTTGGCTGCTCCTGAGTTGTTTCATTTATAATAAACCAGCAATAATAAGTAAAGCACCTTCCTAAGTTCTGTGAGTCATTCTAGCAAATCACTGAAGCAGAGGAGGGATAGTGGGAACCCCAGAATTTGTAGATGGATGAGCAGAAATATGAGTAGCCTGGTGTCTGAAATGGAGGCAGTCTTGTGGAACTGAGCCCTTTAACTGTACTAACTCTGGGAGTTGGTGTCAGATTGAACTGAATTTTTGGCTACCCTGTTGGTGTCAGAAAATTGGATGATGTGAGAAAAATCCTTTTAGACTTCTTGGTTTCCTTCTTTCACTCTCATTTTCTCTCTGTCTCAGATCACTCACTCCAGGGGAAGTCAGCTGCCATGTCGTAAGGATACTCCAGTGGCCTATGGCGAGCCCCAGTGGTGAGGAACTGGCACCTCCTACCAATAGCCGTGTTAGGGATCTGGTGTGTAAGTGACATCGGGATCAACACCTTGATTGTAGCCTTTTGAGGCCTTGAGCTAAGCTGCTTCTAGATTCCTGACTCTCAGAGACTGTGTGAGATGATAGATGCTTGCTGCTTTACACTGCTAGGCTTCAGGGTAATTTGTTACATGGCAATAGATGACTTTTATTGGTCCATATGGTACATAATTTCTTATTTCTACTCCATCTTAAAGTCTCTGTCATAAAATCCACCAAGAGTGGGAGAGTTTGAGAAAAAGAGACTCATTTTAGGTCTAACATATATAGTTTCTTAATGGAAATCCTGAATATTCACAAGTTAATTCAATTATCATCGATTTTCAAATTCCAGTAATGCTCCTGGACTATTTCCTTCCATTATTGTCATTGAAATATTAGCATATCCTTGTTTAGTCATCTTTGAATAAGAAGTGGGAAGGACACCCACCTCTACTGCCAAGAAGTTAAGTAGCTCAAAATTTTCTTGACTTCTTTTCTCAAGCCTTTATTTTTATCTGACCAGATGGTTTCTTGAATTCTTTAAGGGGTTACATTCTGTAATAACAAGTACATACCGAGCAAATCTTTATGTAAAGTTTTAGTTCACAAACTCAGATGTGCAAGAAATGCTCCATTTCTTCATTTTTAACAAGTCAAATGAATTTCATTCCTGATTTCCATTTTGCCAGACACATCAGAAATCCACTCTCAGTTTCCTCCTCTCTGTCCCCCAGCATCTGGCCGTGGTCTTAGCCATTGCCAAAGCATCAGGAAGGGCCGCTGGCCTTCTGTTCCAACCCTGCCCTTTACGTGCTCATTGTCCCCACTGTGGCACATTATCTTCAGGTCCCAGCTGCGCTGTCTGCTTGCAGGGGTGGGAGGAAAACTAAGGAGAGAACAAACACTGTACCTCAACAAATCCTGTTATGGCAGGAAAACGACAATGAATTAAAGTTAGGAAAAAGAGAAAAGAAATAATCAATGTGGTGCTAGCCTTCAGGTTTCTTAAACTCTCAACAGCAAATAGGAAGTGTAGAAACAATAAACCAAGGAATAAAAGTGGGCATTTAAAGAAGTACCATTTATATTGCAAGGGCTGGGGCAATTGACACAAGGAAATGACCAGAGTGGAGTGGGCTTAAAAGACTAAATAGATGGATGCATAATCTCTCATGTTTGTATGGAACTATATATTTTATGAAGGACTTTTCCCACATTAATAATTTCATTTGAGAAATTCATTAAAATGAGGTTGCCAGGACAGATGATAAACTTCATTTCACAGATAAGGAAACTGAGAATCAGCTAGCTGCGGCCCTTGTCCAGTATCACAGGGCTGGTGAGGAGTCTGCTAAAACCTGAGCCCAGCTCTCCATGCACCTAGTCACAAAGAGAAGAGGTATCCGAGAGTGGCAAGGAGAGAGCATGAACAGGGATGAGAAGGAAATGGTCAAGATAGGTGGAAGGTTCTGGATATAGAACAGAAAAGCCAGGGTGTGGAATACTTAAAGATTGCCTATAATGTAACTTAAAGAATGCCAAGGGAGCCACTGATATTACATAGCATCTCCTGACTAAGAGGCTTATCTCCTATATCTTTTCATATCTGAATAACCATAAAGAAAACACCAGTATCTTCACATAGAACACCATACAGTTCTTTGTGAAGAAATATACAATCTCTCTTGGGGCCTTTTTCAGTCCTAGTTACAGTAACATCATTTCTCATTTCTTGTTCTCTGTGTCCTGCTTAGAGACAAAGGTAAAGTTGTTGAGAAGCGCATCACATCCACTAACAGTTATGCATCTTTAATGCTTAGTGATATTCTATATTGCCTCCCACACTGACCCCACAAAAAACCAGTGCAAGAGCTTCCAGGGAGGCAACTTGAGCCAACTTCCTCCATCAAGTACAAAGACAGGGATAGAGCTCAGGAAATGGGCTACTGTATCTCTAAGAGGAACAAGACAGAGGCTCTGGGAAGGAATATTGGAGTGGAGAGAGAGCCGATTTAGGAGGGGAGGCCAGATGGGTACAGCGGACCACCGTGACATTGTGATGCCATCCTAACCTTTCCATAAGGATCTGGTGTGGCCTGTAGCTTGGTGTTGAGAATCTACACTAATTTCTTTGCTTAGAAATAAGAAACTTATTAGTAAATGGAAAACAAAAGTCTATCAATCAATATTCAATCTCTCCTCACTACCTTCTCTCTCAACATTATTATCCATTGTTATAAGTAACAGTATTTTGACAAATGAATATTCTCAAAATTCTCAATCACACCCTTATCCCAAAGCCTGGACTTAGTTTGAAAGCTTTTTTTCAGTAGAGCTGGTTGTCCTCTTTAATTGGATTGATGGCGACAATTGTAATTACCTTAGATGAGATTGCCTGTACTGTAATTATGCTTCCTTCATCAGCCTGAGCTGGACTTGTGGAATACATACAGAAGATGCCTCCAATTACTGAGAGGTTAAGGACAGCATCATATTGCTTCACAAATCATGTCTGTTACTGTATAGGACTTAAAAAAATTATGTAGGAAGCTGAAGGAATTATTCCTTTAAAGCAGCTTTTCTGATCCAAAGGCATTCTTGTATAAAACTATTCTATATTGTGAGATGGCTACATTCCCACAAACTTTAAATAAGACTTTTTAATTTAAATAAAAAATTTATTTTAAGGACTCAACATAGAATGTCAATAGTAAATCTGTGTGTTGTCACTGGTTTGTTACTATTTATTGTTTATAAACAGTGATTGCATCTAAATGACATTTTTAAAAAGCATACAATACATAGTGAAGTTTAACTTTATTTTTTCTGATTTGAAAATTTACAGTTTCTAAAAATAAAATAATAAATAACAGGAAATAATTTACTAGTCTTTATACTAGATGGAGCGATAATTAATACCTGAGGTTCCAGCTGCTCTCTTACAATGTCTTTATTTTCCAATTAATGCACGGAGAAGTTCAAACTTTTTCAATTGGAAGCCCAGCCTCTAAACAGGGCAAGTCTGCCAAACATACTGCAAACACACATAGCTTAGGAGAAATGGCACATACTGGAAGTCTACCCCAGTTTTATTGGTTTTAGCATTGCTCTCATTAAAAATAGAGTTGCTTATGGGTTTTTACTTCTGAAGCATATGAAACACAGAACTTGGAAATGTGCCCTTTTGAAGACCTTATTCCTGTATGCACAAACCAGATGGTGCACATCCTGATTTTCTAATGAAATTTTTAAAAAAGGGTTCCTATTGTGTTCTTTAATAAGATTAACACATCCTTAATTGCTAGTTTTGACAGATACCCCTGGAAAGTTACACAGCTTGGACCTGGACAGGAAGCTCCCACCTGAGCTGAGGAGTTGGGGCCATGCTGGGGGTTCACTGCCCTATTAATTCATCCAAAGTCAGCTTTAGTAGAGGTGCAGGCCCTGCCACAAGCTGCTCACGAAGGAACGTCCTGTCTTTGAACATCAGAGATGAAGATGTCTGCTCTCTCATAAAGGGACTAATCAAGCAAGGAAAAGAGAATCAGTGTCTCTTTCTCTCATCCACCGTTTAGTCAAGTCATCAAGCCATCTTCATAGGGTGCGCTCATCACTAACACCGCCAATAAAAACCTAATTATGGGCACCATTTGAATGTCACCATCGTGACTTTGACCATACAGTAAACATGTATCCAAAGCCAATAAAATTATGCTATGATTTTCCCAACAAATTAAAGAGTATAATGTTGCTTACCTTGGAAAAGGTTGGGTTGTGTAGTCAAAAATCTGAAAAAAGAAAAGAGAAATAGATTAATTTTCTGTAACTTATGATCTCTGCCACAGCATTGCATTAAACATAGCTGTGGTATGCCTACTAACTTAGTAAATCCACCTGTCATTTTCTCTTCCTAGAAGTAATAGAATGGTTTAAGCCAAGGTGGAGTCTAACCTGAATCCTATTTTTCTATTTAATTCCAGTACTAAGTTAGGAATATGCTCAGCCAAGGAAAAGCAACCACGAGGAGACCCGAGTGAAAAACTGTGGTAGGCTAGACGTGGTAGTTGTGAAATAATTTTTTTTTAACTTTCAACAACATGAACATCTCTAGTCCACTATGTCTTATTTTATCTCCCTCTATGATGAGAAATGTTCTTTGTGCTGAGACACCCTCTTTCATAAAATGCAACACCATATCTCATTTTTCTTCATGAACTCCTCTAATTTAACAGATGGGCTGGAAGAGCACACATTACTAACGGGTTCAGTCATATAACACCCCAAGCCTGGAAATAACAAGTTAGAAGCTTCACATTCTACAAAATAAATCAGTTACTCCATCAATTCTACAAGCTTAGGAGTCTGAAAATTGAAGGGAGGCATTTTGAGCAGCACTGTGCAAAAGCTATTGCTGAGCTAGGTGTTCAGTTAAGCTGAACATCATGTCTTATTTCCAGTTTCTTTTGCAGAAGCATTTATTTTATATTTTAAATATGCATTATCTTCCAACTTGGTCTAGAAAGGTTTAATTAAAAATAACACTATTACTACCAACTGATGCTATAGCTGATCAATACTCCAGGGTTTGAAAACATTTTCCCCAAATGTCACGCAATTCCCTGGGACCTGGGAGCTTTTCCTCTCTTTAAGGAGTACGACTATTTCTCCTCTTGGTGTTTTGCCTTAAAGAAAAAAAATTATTTAGCAAACAGTGACCAAATCCATTTAAAGGTTAGCATTCTTTTTATTTTAGTGCTCTTTCTTAATGGGCAAAAATTGATTGATTAGCTCACCAAGAACATTCTAGCCTTAGGGTAGAAACAGCACTTTGTATATATGACAGCAGACTGGATTTAAAAAATAAAATAAAATAAAAATTCAAGAATACAGTAGAGTTCAAAATTGAAAGAAAGTAGAAAGAGCAAGGCTTGAGAGCATATGAAATTCTTCTATTTAAAATCTAATGGATATCTGTTTTAAATTGCACTGAATTATCATGTACTGGCTCTTTATCTTAGTTGGAAATGTGCTTACATTACAAAGTCTCAATTCATCTGGAGACTGTATACAGTGAATGCTGGAATTACCTTAGTTTTCCTAAACTCCATATACTGTATGAGAAAAAAAAATTAAGGCAATTATTCCCCCAATAAATTCACAACCTCCATTGTTCTCCCTCCCACACCCCACCCCGTGGCTCTGAAACTACTTTCAGGAATAGGATTCTCTAAGTGGAAAGTTTATTGACCTTTCAGAAAAGACCAGGGTTGAAAGACAGAAGCGGGTAATTCCTTGCCACTGGCTAGAATGAAGTGAGAGGAAATACCTGAACTTAGTACTATTAATCCTCTTTCACTCTGATCTTGTTTCTGACCCTCTCTACTCTACTGTTTGGGCATGCAGAAGTACCACGCCCCCCGCACAAAGATTTATATCTTAGGGGAAGTAGTTTTTAAGTTTAAATGTGCATGAGAATCCCTTAGGAGTTTATGAAACATGCATATTCCTGAGCTCTAGCTCAGCACCACTAAATTCTGTATCTCTATAGAGTTAGTGGCCAGGAATGTTCATTTTCAATAAGCTTTCCAGGTCACTATGATTAGGTGGTCATTTTGAGAAACACAGACTTAGAAATATATGAAAAGTAATCTTGGGCTGTGCTGAGTGCCTAGTGACAAACCTTGGGTGGACAGGTATATGAAACTGATATCCTGTCTCAGAGTATGTACTCAATAAATATTTAAGTTTGATAAAAATAGTATTTAATATATAAGTTAAATGTGTTCATTATTTGCAAATGTTTTTCTTTCTCCTTCATGATTTCCAAAGTTATTTGACCTGCATTAAGCATTATTTCACTTTGGTAATCTATAAGTCACTGAAACAGGAGAAAGTTTAAGTAATACAGACTAATGAATGTGGCTCTTATTTTTTGGCTAACTCCAGATAAGCCACAATCCTTAAAATTTATAGCTGAGACTTCAGAAGAAATTAGTCCAATCCTTTCATATTTTTCAGGTGAGGAAGCTTTCCTGCAGAGAGATTAACTAACTGTAGGATTATTTTATAAATGTGGGCGATCTGAAAGATTAATGGAAAATTTCAGCTGCGATAGTAGATAATTCCCAGGTGTCTGCCTAATTTTTACCCCTTCTCAGTTCAGATGGAAATATCCACAAAAAGAACTCTGTAAGTAAATACTGTTTGTCATAATTAATCATGTACTGTCTTGAATTCGACTAGAACCAAAATACTGAAATGGACACATGGCACCCTGCTGGTTCTAATTTTCCACCAATTCATGAAACACTTCATGCTTTGCTTATGATAGCACAAATCTTTCAACTTCCTATTATAATTAATGTTATGAAAGGCATTGACGTGCCCAAGTATGTGCGACAAAGTCCTTGAGTGTGAAATGGCTGTTTTCAATATACATAATTTGTGTAAATGATAATAAACATATAGTTATCCCTTTCTTTATATCAGCCTCAAGTCTTCACTTCCTCCATCTATAAATGTTGAGTTTGGACTACACGATAGCTAAGATTGCAACAAAACAATTTAATTAAGCTAAAACAAAAGGACTCATAGAGAGATGCCAACTTTTAATTTAAAACATATATAAAAATATTTGAGAAATGATCATCTCTCCCATCACCATCATTTCACTAAAAAGGAAAATTTTAACACTAACAGCATAGGCAGCACAAAAATTCAAAATGAATATAGCCCTTAAATTGAAAAAAAAACTTAGTAAACTACTACTTTTTCCCTATGTTTTCAACATTACTGTAGATGCATAATAGCTGTCCTGGAGCAGTACCAGCCTATGAACTTACTCTTTGGGAGCCACTGCTCTAAAATTCTTGCACAGAGAACTTAAGGGTAGCATTTCCCTGGGTGTATTCAACACAACATTCATCCCCTGAGGATTTCCTGGTTTTTGAAGAAAAAGGTGTAGTGGCGGGATGGGTGCTTCACAGTACAGTACTCTTTCAGAGACGCTCCGTGAATTAGATCATAGATTATAGTCAAAGTTCTCTTGAAATAAGGCAATTGTTGACTTTATTTCATCTATCATTTAAAAAAGTTACTCCAAGAAATATTTTTTTGCACGTGGCACCTGTTAACATTCTGCAAAACTAGTGTTCTGCACAGCACAATCTCAGAAAGTATCCTACGAATTTCCCTAAATCAGCTCCACATCCTGACCTGCCAGTTGTAGTGATGGGCCCACCCTTCTCCCACACCCCAGTGGTAACTTGGGAGGAATCTTTGACCTACACTCAAGAAATATTAGGTCAGTGGATTGGAAGTGGGACAACACTGCACGCAGCAGGCTACAGGACCAGTCAGAATCGAGCCCTGGAGGAGGGTGGGTCTGCACCAAGGCCATTTGTCCTCCCACTTCGGTTCAAGCAAGCCATGCCATCCACGTCTTCTCTCTTCCTGGTCCTTCTGGTAGGTAGTGTGTAAGGAGACCAAAATAGCTGGCTTACACAAGATAACTTATTTCTCTGGTATACATAATTGCCTACATAGTCCCAAGCAGTGGTTCTCAAAGTGTGGCCCTGGGCAAGCATTGACATCACCTGGGAATTTGCTAGAAATGCAGGTTCTTGAGACTCTCCCCACACCTACTGAGCTGGAGGCTCACCAAGCCCTCTGAGAGATTCTGATGCTAAACTTCCAGAGCCACTGGTCCAGAGACAGCTGGTCCAGGGCCGGAACACAGAGTCTGCTCCCAGGAGTTTTTCAGGCTCCTTCTCTCACTGTGCCCTGGGATGCTTCTGTGTACACATCATCCCAAACGACCTGCTAGTACATTTCATTTCACAACTCTTGTGCTCTCTTCCCAAGGAAACATTTTCTAAACCACACTTCTTCCTCTGAGTTCTTTAGTCATAGGCCTAGCTCAGGCCCCCATTAACCCTACTTGAAATGCTGCAATAGTCTCCTAATTGCCTACAGCTTGCCTACTGATTCTCTTCAAACTAGTCCATCCCACCTAACAAGCAGAGCATTTTTTGTTTAAAATGTGATTTTTGTCTTTTTTCTTACTAGAGCATCATCTGATTCCCCAGTAGCAAAGCCTAAACTCTGCAGTGAGGGTCACAGAGTCTTTCAATATCTAACGTACCATCCTTCTTAATTATCCCTCACACCCTTATCTAGACACCTTGTGGATCCCAGCCACACTAAACACTGTTCCCAGAATCTACCATACCGCTTGGGCCTCCGAGCCTTTGCACGTGCTGTTCCCCTTGCTTAGCATGCCTGTGTTCAGACTCCTCTATGTAGACACACAGACACAGACACATACACACACACCCTCAGGTACACTTCTTCCAATTTTCTTTTTCACTGGACAAACATTCACTCATCCTTCAAAATCTAACCTACTCACCATTCTGTGGAGCTTTTCTAAACTTACCCACTCTGGGTTATTTGCTTCCTCATGCTCTGCTCCCTTTGTAGGTATTCTCCTACCAATTCTAGAATCCTCATGGAATTGCATTATAGTTTTTTGTGTACAAGTCTGCCTCCCTCACTAGATTGAGAGCTTCTTGGAAGCAGCTCTGCTACTTATTCAATAAACATTAAGTGCCTGCGTTGTGCTGGAAGTTCGTGTCCTGAAGCATAGGCCTAGCACAGTGTCAGTGTCCACTGGGTGTCCAATAATGACGATTAAAGCATGAATGAATGAATGTTTTCTGTAAATTCTCTCAAGGATATAATGATTGTATGACTTAACACCTATTTACAATATACCTGTGGGTGTCCCTGAGGAACACACATGGAAGCATCTTAGTTGTTAGTAATGTGCTGGATCTGCTAATTTCAGAAATGGCTAGGTATTTTCAGAGTAAGTGATAGTCTATAAAGAGCAAAAGAAGAAGGAAAAGGAGAGAAACAAAGATCAGGGCAAAAGAAGTAAAATTTCTATGTTCAAAGTGAGGAATGTTTTGTACTTGGAGAAATTGGGCAAAACAAGTCGTGTAATACAGATTTCAGCTCAAGAGAGAAACCAATATCATCCTTCCAGGTTTGTAAGACTTCATGGCACCTGCCTCTCTCGTTCGGCAGGAGATGGTGAATTATGTGGTCCAGGAGCTGATGAATTTAAATTCCTCAGGCACAGCCAACTGTGATACCATTTCACCCTACAATCTTTCCTTGTGTGTTTTTTTTTTCCTAAAGAAAAGAGAATGTCCTGATGTTGGAAGCATTTTTTCTGATTATTTAAAAAAATCAGATTCTTTCCAGGCAATTGTCCAAATCTAAGAGCTTAAATTAAAATGCTCATTTTTAGAATTTCTCAGGTAATTTCTTGTTGGGATTGAAAGTATAGATCTTTTCTTGAGTAGTCATGGGACCAAGAGTAACAAATGCTTCTGAAATTCCAGACCAAGTTAGACTCTTAGAAGGAAACAGACACTTAACAGAGAACAGTGGTACTGCTGGGGCTCTCTGGAAGAGGCATGAAGACAAGCCAATCATTTTATGATCTGTCCCACACCAAGACCTAGCTTGTTTCTTCCATCAGATCCATTCTAGAAGGTTATGCTCATTACAATACTTTGTCACTTATCTGATACAAAAAAAAGCAATTAATGTGACTGCCAACATCATTACTTTTCATAATGAACCAACCAATACATATGCAGTTTTGATGAATAATTTTTGGATATAAAATATTATGGACTATAGTTATAATTTGTCAATTACAGAGCTACTATACAATGCAAATTAAAAAATTCCAGAATCTTTTCATAATTTTCATGAAAGGTCCTTCTAGATGTAAATTTTTATTTATGTAATTTTCGTAAGATGTAATTTGACATAAGCTCTGTCTCCTAAGCAAAGGGTTTGCTGTAAACACTCTATTTAGCTTGCGAGTGTCATACAGTTAAATGACTAATCACAGAAACTCACTCCATGATCATTGACAAAAATGGCCACACTTATAGCTGAAATTAAGACTGACAAAAATGGATTTGCCTTTCATCCACACGCAGGAAGTCAATCACAGCAAAATGGCCAACCACAGCTACGATTTCATGAGATACAATTAATCTGTGCTGTGCGAGTCAGAAAAAGCTCGTGTCGTAGGCCCTGTTTTCCACTGTAAGTGCAGTTGGAGGTAATGAAGGAGAATGGGATAACGGTTCACAAAAGCAGGGAAGACATTCTCTATGTATGTTTGGATGAGATGGGCAAATTCTTTCTCACATTTTTCTTTCCCACTAACCCTTCTTTTGTGGCCTACCAAATATAAGGATATTGATTTTTAATGAAATGTACTTATAAAACTGTGATCATATTTTCCAAGCTCTCATTATCTTGATTTCAGAAATAAGATCAAGTTAATGCTAGAGACTCATGTTAGGCCTCGAAAACTGGGAAAATAACACCAAGAATGCCACGGATAGCAGGAAACAATTGCTCCCCCTAGGCCCCCAAGATTTCATTTCTACCTCTGCAAAGTTTATTCTATCATACTGACTTGAAGTCTTTCGGTGTATGTGTAAGTGTAGTTAGCTCTGTTTTCCAATCTTCACTGTGTCTCTTTCAGAAAGTCACTCTCCCCAAGATCTCTCTCTCCTCTCACATTTCTTATCAGTATAGGCAGATAATCTTGTTTGTTTGGACCCAGAGACACTAGAAGCCAATGCACAAGACTCTCTCAACATGCTGAACCTTCTTGTACCCACTTCTGCATCCCATTCTTCACTCATACATTTATGTATCTTTACCATCCTCATCTGCGTCTCCCTGGATACAATGAAAGAAGTGTTTTTCCTGCAGTGTGATGCTAAAAATTATAACTGAACCTTGGATCTTATCTTCTCATAGCTCTTCCTTCCTATATTTTCAACTTTTACTATATCAATATCTCATTATAAAAAAATAAATGAAAACTTTCCATCAACCTTTCTACTCCTTGGAAATCAAACTACTTTAAAGAATGGCTTCAATCCTTTTTCTGTGTTAGCCAGTCTCTAAGAATGACCCTATAATGAACCACTCCTGATGGTATTCATGTCCTTGTTTTAGTTCCCTCTCTTTTTTAAGTTAGGCTGGACTTGTAACTTACTTTTTGGAGAAAAGAATAAAGCAAAGTGATATTGTGTAACGTTTGAGGTTAGGTCAAAAGAAGTCTCTCACTTTCCATCTGGGTCTCACTTGCTCTTGGGGTAGCTAGTCACTGTGCAAAAAAATCTGACTAATTGGATAATCCAGACTGTTAGGAAACCCCAACTGACTATGTAGAAAGGGGGACTGGAGAGAAGGAACAATGTCCATCCAGGTACCAGAAGTTCCCATCATCCCAGATCAGGGATCTGCCGTGTAAGTGAAGAAGCCTTCTTGGACATTCAGCCCAATAGAAACTTCAGCTGATTCCAACCCCTGTCAAGATTTGACTGGAATTATATGAGAAATCGTGTATTAGTTTCCAAGAGATACTATAACAAGGTACCACCAGTTGGGTAGCGTAAAATAGCAAAACTTTACTCTTTCACAGTTCTGGAGGTAGAAGTCTAAAATCAGGTGTCAGCAGGGCCAGGCTCCCTCTGAGACTCTGACAAGAATCTTTCCTTGTCTTTTCCCAGCCTCCAATGGTGGCCATCAATCTTTGGCAATCCTTGGATTGCAGCTGCAACATTTCAGTCTCTGTCTCTGTTATCACATGGCATTCTCCCTGTGTGTATCTTTTGTCTTCTTATAAGGATACCAGTCATCCTAGATAAACAGCCCATTCTACTCCAGGATGACGTCCTCTTAACTAATTACATCTGTAAAAACCCTGTTTCTAAATAAGGTCACATTCTGAGGTACTGGGTAGCTGGACTTCAACTTATGTTTTTGAGGGACACAATTCAGCCCTGAGCAGATCTCAGTCTAGAAGTACTCAGCTGAACCCAGTCAGGGAAACCCAGTGAGAGACAATAATAAATGGTGGTTTTTAGCCACCAAGTTTTAGGGTAGTTTGTTCCCTAGCAATGGATAACCAAAACGCCTTTCTTTATTCAAATCTCCTCTGCTTACTGCAACCTGGTTCTGCCAACATACTCTACTGACAAGGTCACCAGTGACCTCCCTGGTGTTGAAGCCAATGGACTACTCTAAAATGTGGCATAGCCTAAAGATCTACTTCCCTCCCTCCTGAAAGTCCATCAAAATGACCAAAGAAACCTTTAAGAATAAATTCTTTAAATCCCTGAAACACAAAGGTGACTTAGGCACAGAAACTTCAAGCATTTCTTAAAGACAGAAAGCAGAGAGAAGTGAATTGAAAGAGGAAGCAGAAATACAGACAAGGAGCCCACAGCTCAAGCAGCCAAGGAGAGGACCATGGAAACAGGGGTGCTTGCTGCCTCCACAGGCCCAGGGAAGAGCCCAGCTTGAGCTGACAGGGTCATAGGTTTTATCAGGGCCCCAGCCAGTCTCACCTCGCCTCACTGTCTCCCCAGCCTCTATGTAGAGCAGCTAGAGATGTGCTCCCACATCATCACAAAAATAAAGTGGGACCTTTCCTTGGGGGACTCCTACCCTGGGCACTGGAGCCAGAGGGTACGGAGTAGTGTCTTTGGTGATGGCCGAGCTCCACAGATAGGGAAGGGAAAAATTACAGAGACACACAGCTGAGCACAGGGGCAGAAACATGAGAGTGTTTCCCATCCATTTACCCTTTCCTGCTATCAAAATCCAGTTGGGCATGGTGCTGTCTGCTGTCCCGCTGCTCTGACACCCTAAAGGAATCAGACCGGGGGGACTCTCATGTGGTCCAGCCTATCCACCCATGATATCATTTTAGCATTGATAGTGAAGAGCTGTTCAGAATAAGAGACATCTTTAATTCAGGTTTTCTCAGCTTTGGCACTATTGGTATTTGGGGCCAGGCAATTATTTGTTGTGCGGGCCTGTCCTGTGCATTGTAGGATGTAGGACAAACAACATTCTTGACCTCTATGCGCAAGATGCCATAAATGTGCCTTCACACCCCATCCCCCATGCGAGCTGTGACAACCAAAAATGTCTCCAGACAATTGCCCCTTGTTAACAGTTGTTACTTTTAATTCCTGACCATCAAACCTCATCTTTGGCTCTCTGCTTACTACCAGGAGTAATAAACCTCTATTCTTTAGGAAATACTGGTCACGTCTAACTGTAACTTCTTTTTCAGCCCCCACTCCCACTCCCTAAGTTCCCCCAGAGACCTTCCTTCACAGTCAGAGCTACAACAGAGGCACAGACTTTCGGACACCATCCAGATGTTGGTCTTCACACTGCACTTGCAAATACCTGCGAGGGAGGCTCTCTGCAATCCCAAACGCGTGATTTGTGTTTTCAGATATGTGCAGTTCTTGTGCTAACTCAAAACTTCTCCCCGAGTAATAACTTTGCATTGAGCCAAAAGAGCAAGGCTTACAAAGGAGGAAAGGCAGGAGTGGGTGGCTGAAAGGCTGATACCAAGGATTTGATTCCCCTGTAGTTAGTGGAGGGAATAACCTTTTCGCTGAAAGACTGGGGTACAAAAGAGAACAGGCAAAAATTCTGCCTCCTAGACAGTCTTGCTGGAGTTTCATTTGAGCTAACTGCTCCTCTCTGAAAAAGAAATGTCCTCATGAAAGACAAGCCTACCAGCTTCTGGAAGGAGATTCTCAGACCCCAGGGTAGAAGGAACTCTTGGAGAGTGAGAGGAGAAGGGGTCATGGCTGGAGTCTTTTTGGGTGTCCTTCCAGCAGGGCAGCTTCCATTAAAGGGCCTGGGAGGTTGGGGGAAGGGTGGGAGCAGAGAGAAGAGGCCCCTTCAGCTCAGCCTTTCCAGAGGCAATGGGTAAATTTCCCCATTAGTTAGGGGTCCAGTTATCTTTCCTAGGGAACTGATGCACACATGCAACCTTCCAGCCAGCCTTTTCGGAGCAAACACATTTGTCAGTGTAAATCAACGTTGCCAGCTCAACGTTCCTTTAGCTACCACAGCAAGCTCACTGCCCTGCTAATGGGAAGAGCGTGGCCAAGGAGATGACAGGGGCAGATTGAGGCATTCTACAATTTACCAAGATATCAAAATAGTGCCTTATTTTTTAAAAAAGTTGTTGCTACTCCAGAGCAGTGGTCAGCAAGCTATAAGCCCACCATTTATTTTTATAAATAAAATTTTATTGGAACACAGCCACACTCATATCATCTGTGGCTGCTTACAATGACAGAATAGATTACTTGTGACAGAGACCATATGACCCTCAAAGTCTAAAATATTTACTATGTGGCCCTTTACATAAAAAGTCTGCCAACCTAGCTCCAGAGCACTGAAGGCAGAATTTTAAAAAATATATATTCTATCCCAGATACCTGCTTTTCTTCTCTGTGCTTTAGCTATACTTAAACAGAATGTGTGGTTTTCAATATAAGACTGACCGTTTTTGTAGAAGATATATTCAGATTTCTTTATTTTCCAATGAATGGTGCTTTACAGAGAGGTCTGGAATGCTGCCAGCAGGGTCTAGTATGGACCCTAAGGTCTGCAGGGATGGAAGGTGGAGCAAGGAAAGATGATACAAGGAATACTTCGATGCAAGGAGTCAAGACATGGTAATGCGTCTACTTTGAAAACCCAGGACCAAACCAGGTGGCTGGCTGTGAGGTAGGGCAGCGGAAGCCTTATCTCCCAGGGCCCTTCTTCCCTCCCAGCCATCCTGCCTTCCTCCACCTCTGGGCCTTTTGTGTGCCCTGAGGCTCCTCCAGCAGTAGGTAGGAAGGGGCTTCCTCCCATGGTCACCCATCCGAGAATACTGACACGCCCTCTCCCCAACTGTCACTTCTATACTGCAACCACCTCTGCTCTTGTCTGTCTTGCCCTCAAGCCCAGACCCCTGGAGACTTCCACCTCCAGCCTTCCCCTTTGGCACTTTTTCCCAGCCCACTGGAAGCACCCTGGGGAGAAGAGATGGAGCACAAATACAGGCAGATCTTGTAAAAAAACACCATCAAACTTCATTTTGAAAACCTTGCCCTGCATGTAAATATAGTTCAGCACAAAACAAATAGCAAAACAGAGGTTTCTTTACAAATTGATGGCTACAGGGTATGGGGGGAGCTTGTGAATGCATTTATTTTGTAGGATTTTTCTTTGACAAAAATTCATTTAATTCAGCAAAGCACCATTACTATGAACCAGCCGCTGGAGTCATGCTTTGCTCATAGAACTCCAATTTAAAATGGCATTGGTTTAAGAGCAGTTTTCCCTTCCCAAAGTAAAATCTTGTTTACACAATGACTGGACACGAGAACATTTGGATAATATGACCACCTTGTATTTATTTGCATTGGTGTAATATTTCACGATGAATAAAGCGCTTTCACAGAGATGACCATATTTGGTTCTCCCAGCCCACTCTGGGAAGTAGGTAAAATGCTATTCCTTTGGGAAAATAAGTAAATTGAGGCTCAGTGGGTTTAACTATCTTGTTAACCAAGGCTGGGCTGGGGAAGGAAGGGCACACTAACCAAAGTATTTAACTTCTAAGTTACTAACATTCTTGTGCATTTCCTAAATTAGAGTCCTGGTTCTCATTTCATAATGGGCCCTAACTGTTTCTTCCAAGAGGCTCCTGAATTCTTACACCCCCTAAGCACTGTCTATACAACAAATAAAGAATATATCACAAGAGATTCAAGATGGCAGGTGAGAGGTGAGATGGAGAACTCCCCAAACCACAAATAGTACAAAAATATAGTTAATTAATGCAACAGCAACAAGAAAGAAGGCTGCACCAGACTGCACGCAGACCTCACACACAGAGCAGACCTCCCGAAACAGGGTCAGGAATGAAGGCCTGAATCCGGCAGGACGGGAGCCCTTCCTGTACCCCAGCTCACCAGCGGGAGGAAGAGAAACTGGGCAGGGGTGGGGGTGTGGAGGGAGGGGGCGGAGGCCTGGGACTGCTGAACACCCAGCCCTGGAGCTCTGCTTTGTGAGCAGAAACCTATATAGTGTGGTACTCTAGATGTTGGGGAGCTCGGACAGGCGGAGTGCTTGAGAGACTGAGATTCCGGCCATTTGTGCAGGACGGGATCCACACTCTGCCACTCTGGGAAGAGGGAAAGGCAGGCAGTCTGAGAGGCTTCCTAGCAGTGAGAGGGCTGCTGAAGGGGCGGGGTTTGCACGGAGCTTGCTGAGTGGGGGAGGGAAGAGCTGGAAGAGGTTATCTGGGTGCGCTCAGCCAGCTGGTTGGGAACTTTGAGGAGCTCCAGGTGCTCCATCCCCCTGGCTGCCTGCTCAGCTCTGAGGCCCCCCCCACTGTGACACACAGCCTGCTGCACCTCCCTCCTAGCTGCCGGCACTGGTTCCCAAACCGGCAGTCACTGTGCTGGAGTCAGGCCAGCCAGAGGGAAGCCCTGCCTGTAACACCTAGAGACACTGAGCACAGAGGCTTACACTGGAGACAGGCACTGCAGACTGGAATCAGGAAACAGATCTTTCCTGCCCCCAGGCACCAGCTCCTCTCCCCTATGGCCCCCAACCTCACTCTAGGGGCAGAGCAGCTCCAAAGACTGGAGGTTCTGGGCACTAGAGGGCACCACACAGAAAAATGAAATGTCAAAAGAACATGGTTCAGACCAAAATCTCACAAAACCCAGAAAAAGGGCCAAATGAAACTGAACTCATCAATCTGCCTGAAAGAGAGTCCAAAATAAAAATTATAAACATGCTATGGAGGTACAGAAAAATATTCAAGGACTCAGGAACGAATTTAAGTCAGAGATTCAATCATTAAGAAATTCCATATATGAAATGAAACACACAATGGAGGGATTTAAAAGCAGATTAGATGAAGTAGAAGAGACAGTGAATAGAATAGAAATTAGAGAAGAGGAATACAAAAAAGCTGAGGCACAGAGAGAAAAACAAATCTCTAAGAATGAAAGAATATTGAGAGAACTGTGTGACCAATCCAAATGGAACAATATTCGCATTATAGGGCTACCAGAAGAAGAAGAAGAAGAGAGAGAAAAAGGGATAGAAAGTGTCATTGAGGAGGTAATTGCTGAAAACTTCCCTAATCTGGGGAAGGAGATAGTCTCTCAAGCCAAGGAGGTGCACAGATCACCCAACACAAGGGACCCAAGGAAGACAACATCAGGACATATAATAATTAAAATGGCAAAGATAAGGATAAAGACAGACTTTAAAAAGCAGCTAGAGAGAGAAAAAAGATCACATACAAAGGAAAACCCATCAGGTTATCATCAGACTTCTCAACAGAAACCTTACAGGCCAGAAGGGAGTGGCATGATATATTTAATGCAATGAAGCAGTAGGGCCTTGAACCAAGAATACTCTACCCGGCAAGATTATCATTTAAATTTGAAGGAAGGATTAAACAATTTTCAGATAAGCCAAAGCTGAGAGAATTTACCTCCCACAAACCACTTCTACAGTGCATTTTGGAGGGACTCCTATAGATGGAAGTATTCCTAAGGCTAAACAGATGTCACCCAAGGGATAGACAAAGAGTACAGAATATGATTCACAACATACAAAGAATGGAGGAGGAAGAAAATGGAGGGAAAAAAAGAATATTTAGGTTGTGTTTGTCATAGCATATGAAGGTAAGTTAAATTAGACTGTTAGATAGTAAGGGAATTACCCTTGAACCTTTGGTAACCACAAATCTAAAGCCTGCAATGGCAATAAGTACATACCTATTGATAATCAACCTAAATGTAAATGGTCTGAATGCACCAGTCAAAAGACATAGAGTCACTGAATGGATAAAAAAACAAGAGCCACCTATATGCTGCCTACAAGAGACTTACTTCAAACCCACAGACATACACAGACTGAAAGTAAAGGGATGGAAAAAGATATTTCATGCAACTAATAGGGAGAAAAAAGGAGGAGTTGCAGTACTTGTAGCCGACAAAATAGACTTCAAAACAAAGAAACTAACAAGAGACAAAGAAGGATATTACATAATGTTAAAAGGATCAGTCCAACAAGAGGATATAACTATTATAAATATCTATGCACCCAACACAGGATCACCTACACATGGGAAACAAATACTAACAGAATTAAAAGGGGAAATAGAATGCAATGCATTCATTTTAGGAGACTGCAACATACCACTCACTCCAAAGGACAGATCAACCAGACAGAAAATGAAGTAAAGAGACAGCGGCACTGAACAACATATTAGAACAGATGGACCTAACAGACATCTACAGAACACTCTTTCCAAAAGCAACAGGATACTCATTCTTCTCAAGTGCACATGCAACATTTTCAAGAATAGGTCATATACTAGGCCACAAAAAGAACATCAGTAAATTAAAAAACATGGAAATTGTACCAACCAGCTTCTCAGATCACAAAGGTATGAAACTAGAAATAAATTACACAAAGAAAATGAACACATGGAGGCTTAATAACATGCTCCTAAATAATGAATGGGTCAATGACCAAATAAAAACAGACCAAGTGATATATTGAGATAAATGACGACAATAATTCAACAACACAAAATCTGTTGGACGCAGTGAAGGCTGTGCTAAGAGGGAAATATATTGCAATAAAAGCCTACCTCAGGAAAGAAGAACAATCTCAATGAGCAGTCTAAACTCACAATTAATGAAACTAGAAAAGGAAGAACAAATGAGGCCCAAAGTCAGCAGAAGGAGGGACATAATAAATATTAAAGCAGAAATAAATAAAATTGAGAAGAATAAAACAATAGAAAGAATCAATGAAACCAGGAGCTGGTTCTTTGAGAAAATAAACACAACAGATAAAACCCTGGCCAGACTAATCAAGAAAAAAAGAGAGTACACACATAAACAGAATCAGAAATGAGAAAGGAAAAATCACTAGACATCATAGAAACACAAAGAATTATGAGAGAATACTATGAAAAATTATATGCTAACAAACTGAATAACCTAGAAGAAATGGACAACTTTCTAGAAAAATACAACCTTCCAAGGGTGACCCAGGAAGAAAGGTAAATAGAACAATTACCAGCAAAGAAATTGATTTGGTAATCAAAAAACAATACTCCTGGTCCAGATGGCTTCACTGCTGAATTTGATCAAACATTTAGTGAAGACCTAATACTCATCCTCCTTAAAGTTTTCCAAAAAGTAGAAGAGGAGGGAATACTCCCAAACTCATTCTACCAGGCCAACATCACTCTAATACCAAAACCAGGCAAAGACACCACAAAAAAAGAAAATTACAGACCAGTATCTCGGATGAACATAGATGCAAAAATATTCAACAAACTATTAGCAAACCAAATTCAATAATACATAAAAAAGATCATCCATCATGATCAAGTGAGATTCATCCCAGGGATGCAAGGATGGTACAACATGTGAAAATTCATCAACATCATCCACTACATCAACAAAAAGAAGGAAAAAAACCACATGATCATCTCCATAGATGCTGAAAAAGCATTTGACAAAATTCAACATCCATTCATGATAAAAACTCTCAACAAAATGGGTATAGAGGGCAGGTATGTCAACATAATAAAGGCCATTTATGACAAACCCACAGTCAACATTATGCTTAACAGTGAGAAGCTGACAGCTTTTCTTTTAAGATCGGGAACAACACAAGGATGCCCACTCTCCCCAATTTTATTCAACTAGTTCTGGAGGTCCTAGCCATGGCAATAAGACAACACAAAGAAATACAAGGCATCCAGATTGGCAAGGAAGAAGTCAAACTCTCCCGGTTTGCAGATGACATGATATTGTACATAAAAAACCCTAAAGAATACAAAATTACTAGATCTAATATCTGAATTCAGCAAAGTTGTGGGATACAAAATTAATCCACAGAATTCTGTTTCATTCCTATACACTAATGATTAATTAGCAGAAAGAGAAATCAGGAAAACAATTCCATTCACAATTGCATCAAAGAGAATAAAATACCTAGGAATAAACCTAACCAAGGAAGTGAAAGACCTATACTCTGAAAACTATAAGACCCTCTTAAGAGAAATTAAAGAGGACATAATAAATGGAAATTCATCACATGCTTGTGGCTAGGAAGAATTAATATTGTCAAAATGGTCATCCTGCCTAAAGCAATCTACAGATTCAATGCAATCCCTATCAAAATACCTACAGCATTCTTCAATGAACTAGAGCAAATAGTTCTGAAATTCATATGGAACCACAAAAGAGCCTGAATAGCCAAAGCAATCCTGAGAAGGAAGAATAAAGTGTGGGGGATTACACTCCCTGACTTCAAGCTGTACTACAAAGCCACAGTAATCAAGACAATTTGGTACTGGCCCAAGAAGAGACCCATAGACCAGTGGAACAGGCTAGAAAGCGCAGATATAAACCCAACCATATATGGCCAATTAATATATGATAAAGGAGCCATGGATATATAATGGGGAAATGACAGCCTCTTCAACAGCTGGTGTTGACAAAACTGGACAGCTACATGTAAGAGAATGAAACTGGATTATTGTCTAGCCCCATACACAAAAGTAAACTCAAAATGGATCAAAGACCTGAATGTAAGTCATGAAACCATAAAACTCTTAGGAAAAAATATAAGCAAAAATCTCTTGGACATAAACATGAGCAACTTCTTCATTAGTATATTTCCCCAGGCAAGGGAAATATGAGCAAAAATGAACAGGTGGAACTATATCAAACTAAAAAGCTTCTGTACAGCAAATGACACCATCAGTAGGACAAAAAGACATCCTACAGTATAGGAGAATATATTCATAAATGACATATCCAATAAGGGGTTGACATCCAAATTATATAAAGAGCTCACGCATGTCAACAAACGAAAAGCAAATAAGCCAAATAAAAAATGCGCAGAGGAGCTGAACAGACACTTCTCCAAAGAAGAAATTCAGATGGCCAGCAGGCACATGAAAGGATGTTCCACATCACTAATTATCAGAGAAATGCAAATTAAAACCACCATGAGATATCACCTCACACCAGTTAGGATAGCCAACATCCAAAAGACAAACAACAACAAATGTTGGCAAGGATGTGGAAAAAGGGGAACTCTCCTACACTACTAGTGGGAATGTAAATTAGTTCAATCATTTTGGAAAGCATATGGAGGTTCCTCAAAAAACTAAAAATAGAAATACCATTTGACCCAAGAATTCCACTCCTAGGAATTTACCCTAAGAATGCAGGAGCCCAGTTTGCAAAAGACATATGCACCCCTATGTTTATCGCAGTACTATTTACAATAGCCAAGAAATGGAAAGCAACCTAAATGTCCATCAGTAGATGAATAGATAAAGAAGATGTGGTACATATACACAATGGAATATTATTCAGCCATAAGAAGAAAACAAATCCTACCATTTGCAGCAACATGGATGGAGCTAGAGGGTATTATGCTCAGTGAAATAAGCCAGGAGGAGAAAGACAAGTACCAAATGATTTCACTCATCTGTGGAGTATAAGAACAAAGGAAAAACTAAAGGAACAAAACAGCAACAGACTCACAGAATCCACGAATGGACTAACAGTTACCAAAGGGTAAGGGACTAGGCAGGATGGGTGGGAAGGGAGGGATAAGGGGGAAAAAGGGGCATTATGATTAGCACACATAATGTAGTGGGGAGGTCGGACATGGGAAAGGCAGTATATACAGAGAAGACAAGTAGTGATTCTATAGCATCTTACTACGCTGATGGACAGTGACTGTAATGGGGTATGTGGGGGGACTTGATAATAGGGGGAGTCTAGTAACCATAATGTTGTTTAAGTAATTGTACACTAATGATACCAAAATAAAAATAAATAAAATATATAAATATAAATAAAAAAAGAATATATTACAGACATCTAAAGAAGCCATTCAATATAGCATGTAATTAACTCATTTAAAAGGCACTTTGTCATTTTTATAATCCACAAATATTGTGTCTTTTTTTAACTGTGGAGAGGTCTGCTCATTTTAAAAACTGAGAAACAATCAATTAATAGATTTAGTCAAGTCGGTGTTGCAGGATTTGAGGGAACCATAGGGGTCTTGGGTAGGGATGTAATCCTGGACAAATGGTCCCCCTTAGCCCCATTGTTTCTTCAAAAAGTCAATTGATCATAGTAACACCACATAGACAGGGCTGTAGGCTGGAGCCAGACAGATCCTGAACAAGTTTCTAAATGTTTTCAACTTAAGCTTCTGCACATACAACATTTACAAGGTTGCTGGAGGGACTGACTAGGATAATTCATTTTTTATAAGTTACTTAGTACAGTGCATAGCATATAGTACTTGATGGGTAATTTTTCTTATTGTCTTCATCTTATTCCCAGTATCAGTAATATATTTTTATCCTCTCCCCACCTCAGTCAGCACCAATTTCGGTGAAAAGATGCTGCATGGTCGAGGTGCTGGATACTTGAAGAAACCTGTTATAAGAAAAGTGATCTTTCTTTCTCTTATCTCTTGCTACACAGTGTCCTTGCCTCTATTATGCTAGCAACAAGCCCCAGGCAATATTACCTTTTCAAGATGAGGACAGGCTCCCACATTGGGACTGTCAGAGAGAATTTGGGGCATGTGAGTCATTTAAATGAATCAACCTGACAAATCCGATTTACAGATTAAAATAATGCTGTGATATTTACTGAAAGTATATATAGCAAGTTAAGACACCTCTGACAGGCAGATATTGATTGCCTCTTTTAATCAGCTAGGATAAGTTAGCTACCTGCCCCCCCCCCCCCACCAATAAGAAAAATGCTCAGGAAAGGTAAATCTCATAATAAATAACTCCCATTTTGATGCATTTAAAAATCAAGTAAGAGCTTTGTTCAGGACTTGCTACAAGATGGCATGTCTACTACATTATGTGAGGCCACATCGGGTTTCATTTGGGTGTTAGGGGAAGATATGACTTCACATAAACAGATGCCAAACAAAGCATTAAAGCAATTTCACCAGGTGCTGGTATATTAAGATAGAGCGAAAACAGAGACCCACCACTTGAATATATTCACTGAATCTCTGACGCTTGTGGGACTTTATCAATATTACTTCATCAATATCCCCAACATTTCTGTGCAGAATCAGGAATCATAGCCTTAAAAGAGACCTCAAGAAGTTACTTTGCCTAGAAACCCTGGAACAAGGTTATTGCTAAAGAGAAGCATGGTCTGGCTTTCAAAACGCATTTGTTTAATGAATGAAAAAAAATTCTCTTCACCTCCCGTCCCCAGAAGGCTGTATTGCCCTGGGGGTATGAGAAGGGCCGCAAAGTCTGGAGCAGCCCCAGGGGTTTAAAGCCCTATCAACTCACACATTATTTATACCCTGCCTACTTCTAAAAACAATTTGAGGCAGCTTAGAACAAAAGATAGCAACAATAAAGAGCCTTTATTCTCACTCACCCCTTGCAGAGTTTTATTATCACTTTCATGATCATCAAAAACAAGTATTAAATGGCTATTTGCATGGGATGCTATGCTAGGGGCTGAATAAATTAGGCAGATTTACCTCAGTAAATTTCTACCCATTCAGTCTGTGTTCATTCACGGTTTTGACAAATAGTTTTTCAACACATTCCACATGTGAGTATGGTTAGTCGGTGTGGGGGAGGTGAAAATGAATCACAGATGCATCCTGCCCTGTCCTCAAGAAGTTTACAGACCAGCGTAGGTGGCCTAGGGCAAGAGTATGTGGTAATGAAGTATGTGTGGATAAGACACAGACCTAAATTCCTCCATGCTGTGAGCAGGTTGCAGAGCAGTACAGTGGACAAAGATCGGGGAGAAACCAGCTGAAGCAGATCAGTCTGGTCTATAGGCAGAGCTGGGAAGGAAAACCCAGTCTTCTAGATTCCTCTTTGCCCTCCCAGCATGCTCTGCCTCCTCTCACCCCGCCTTACTTCCCCATCAAGACACCCTTGTCACCGCTGCCTGGCTTCACCTTTCCCAGGAGACCAGCATGCCATCTTGGTGACATGATCTGCTCCCATTTCTATAGGACCCTGCTTTCTGCTGGCTCTCATCAACCCAGGGATACAGAGCCCTTATCTACACCCAGGTAGAAATTACCAGCTATTTTTGGCTGCGAAGCCATGCCTAGGAGTATCTGATTTTAAAAGATAGCCATGCTTGGGCACAAAGAAAAACAATCTAGAAAAGATATGTGTTTCCTGGAGGCCTATCATTGGATTGAGAACTTTCTGGACACCCTCAAATCCAAGACCCAAACAACTTCCAGCCCTATGTACCTAGAAGCGAGGAGACCCAGAGAAAATATCCTAGAAGGGTCTCACCAACAGGAGAACTGCCCTAGCCCCTGAGCCAGACTGTAAAGAGGAAAGCACCTCTCCAGCTACAGTCCTTCATTCCTTGGAGCAGTAGTTCTTAAACTGTAGTTTATATGAAAATGTCTGGAGAAGCTTGAAAAAGTCAGATTCCAAAGCTTCATCCCCAGAAACTCTGTTTCTTCAGGAGGTCTGCAGCGGGTCCTGGAATTCAAGTTTCTTTTAGCAAGCATTGCAGTGGCCTCTGAGGAGCTGCTCTTAGGGTCACGCTTGAGATATATTGCCAAAGGAACATTCTAGGAGGAGGTCCAGAAGAGCAGGACTGTGTCCGTCTTGTTCACAAACGAACTGCCAGCATCTAAAACAGTCTGCAGCTCAGATTAGACACTCAGTAAGTATGTGTTGATTAATTACTAAGTGGGAACTTGCCCTTCCTTCTGGCACTCTGTAGGTGTGGAGGGCTTAGCAATATTGTTTGGTGAATGAAAGCTTTAGAAAAGGTATAAAGGTACAGCAGTGTCTACATAAAGAACTCTGTATTATGCAGATGGGGAACGAGTTGGTAGAGAACTAGTCTGGTAGTTGAGAGCAGGAATCACATGTGGATCTTGCTCTGCTCTGAAGAAGTTGACAGGCTGGGGGTGGAGGGCGGGATTGGGAAGATGTGCTTTGACATTTAGCCTGAGAATCACAGATCTGCTTAGCATCCCATCACTCACCCTCCCCTCCCTAGGCTTCTGGAGGAAAGAAAGTCTTGAAAGAGAAGTGGAGACTGGAGGACTAATCACAGGACTGCAGGACTGAGGAGGGGCAGGGGGTGCAGAGAGCTCAGGGCTGCAGGGTGGTGCACAGAGGGGCTGCCTGCTCTGACCTACAAGGGACACTGAGTTCACTCTTAACACCACACCCTGGAGGCAGCTGCCTCTTCTGCTTAGTGTAGAGCAAAGCCCCAATAGGCTGCTTGTAGCCAAGGCATTTACCCTGTGGCATTTAGCCTATTGTCAGGTTAAATTTATTCTTTTGTCTTCTGACTGACTTCAATAAAAACAAAGTATCAATCCATCTAAGAAGAAAAATCCTACAGCTTCTTTCAATGACTCATTGCTGGGCCTTGCAATCCACTGTCAGGAAATTCTCATGTCTCCAGGGTGATGTCAGTTAGCAGGAGAACAGAGAGAGCAACCTCAACATCCACTGACTGCACCATTAGACTTACTAAGGGTACTACTCGGTGTGGGTAGCTCTGGGCTCTGGCAGTTGCTCTAAGCCAGACTGGCTGCCTTACAAGTCTTGCTAACATCTATGATGGTTTAGTTGGCATTTTGTCTGGTCTATTTTCCTTTCATCAGTGGAACGAAATGGGACACTGCACATAGCCTGGTTAAACTGGTCTTCTTCCCAATATCATCATGCTTGTGGGAGTCATTCATGGATCCAGAATCTGTTTCCAGAAAATCTGGAAAAACTTCCCAATCAATGTCTTTTATCCCCAGCATTCAAAGGAAGGACTCATCTAGGGATTGCTGCATATGCATGTCTATTTCCATGCAAAAAGATGGGAGATCTAGATTCTGGCTGTTGATGTGACCTTGCATAAGAAGCGAACTCTCCAGACCTTGTATGTATCTGTACCTGCAGTGGGTCTTCTATTGGTGGTGAACAATTCTCCAATGGCTTCTCATCATACTTAAAATTCCAGCCACTTGCCATGTCTACTATGTCTGGGTGATTTAAGGCCCACTGCTATTCCCATCTCTCTGTTTTTTGCTCTAACACTCTAAGCTTCTTCCTGCTTTGGGACCTTTGTAAATGCCCCCTCCCAGCACCTCTCCCCTTCCCCATCTTCCTCCCCACACCTTTGCACATAAAATGCTGTTTACCCCAGATTTTTGCATGGCTGGCCCTTCTTGGTCTTCAAGTGTCAGTGCCAATGTGAGCTTCTCAGAGAGGTGTCAGTGGCCACTCGGTCCAAAGGCCTGCCTCTCTGCTCCTTCCAGACACTCTCAACCACATCCCCTGATTTAGTTTTGTTAAAGCACTTACTGTTACCTGGAATTATCTTATTTATTTGGTAGTTTGCTTGTTTACAAATAGTTCTGCTATAATGTGACAAATGTGCTCCTAATAAATCACTGGGCTCTCAGAAATTGTACAATACAAACCATAGGACTTATGGGGAAAATGGGTTGTGGGCCTATTTTCTGCAAAGACTTCATCAGTGCACATTTAAAGAAAGGGGGAAAGAAGAAAAATGCAAAGGGTTTTTATATGTGTTACATGGTCGTATTCATAAATACTATGAACAATATGTCACTTTATCTCGAAAAAGACTTGGAGTTTGCTGATAGAAGGGGGCACGAGGAGGGCTGAAGCTCCTGAGTTACTGTGAAGTGGTGGAGGAGGGCTACGTGAAAGTGGATGGACAGATGTAACGCCAGATGTGGCACATTTCACTCAGAGAACTGTGCTAGCTGGCGGATGTCTGAGGTGTGTACACATGTTTATTTTGTATATTCCTATGTGACGCAGTTCAGCTCAATGCAGTTTTCTGTGTTCTGGTGTTTGTCATAGTTGAAATTGTGCATAAGCAAACATGGAATTCTCATTGTGCTCAAACTGTATCAGTATATATCATATAATATATCAGTAGCACTGCAATAAATTCATGTTTTCAAAGCAAGCATTACAGGAGATCCGATAGAATTTGTTTGCTCCACATACTAGAACTTAAGCTCCACAAGGTAAGAGAAATTTTCTATTATACATTGCAATATTCCCAACATCTAAACAACTTGGCACATAATAGACCTTCAGACAATATTTGTTGAATAAATGAATGGATCTTTCTTTGACTTTCTTCTCTGCCCACATACTAGTGCTACCCTTTCAAGAGTTACAGTGAACCTCAACAGTACGGGGATTGCTTTTGGTGAGGGGAGCGATAGGAGGATGAGACGGGTTTCAAAACTGCTGTGTTGGGGGCATATGTTCTCTGAAGACAAACACAAAAGTGAAAAAAAAAACCAAAATACCTCAAACTCCAAACCAAAACTACTACCAATGATTATGATATCCACCTAGATCCTTCCACCTTTGTAGTCGTGGAAATTTCTAAGGCTCATTCCATCCATTCCAAATACATTATTCTAATTACGGTTTGTTTTGAAGAATCAAATGTTTCTATAGCTTTGTGATATATTCAACTACGGATGAAGGTAGAGCCTATAAACACTACATAGAGCCCTGCGTTACGGCTCCTGGACTTCATTCCGCTAGGACTGAGAGAAGCCTCGAATCTGACTGTCAGCAGGCAAATTGTCTGAGAACTCTGGCTTCTGTCCCTCCTGTCCGTGTAAGCGTGTCTCGGTCCTAAAATTTAATCACTCTCCTACTAAGCCAGAGAACAGCATTAGAAGTGGCTTTGAAAGGTCATCTCAGACAGGTGGGTCATGTCATATTCCTAAAGGGTTTGAAAATTGTTTGAATTTCAGGGAAATTGTCTAGCACTACTAAGTAAAAGGTCAGCTCAGAAAGCCCCAAAGAGCTAAGAAATGCTCTTTCTTCTAAATTTTCTCTGATTTAAATTCTGAACCTAAGAAAACATGCCTGAAAATGCAAATGTGGTTGAGTTGTTTTAGTTTATCAGGCAAAATAGGGAATATTTTGTTATGATTCTTTACTTCCTCAGTAACGGCTCAATCTTATGGAGAGTTGAGTGGAGTGGCAAAGTAATTACATGGTGAGTACCATATATTTACAATTATTTATGTTTTATAGATTGTAGTACAGGGTAATTATTTTTGGTCTTATTAAGTGCAAATTACCAAGTAGTCTTCAGGAACATGTAATTACTATGTACTGTAGTCACATGCCACTTACCATGCAAAATGAATGCAGTCAAAATTTTAATGCAAGCAAAATGAAGCATGTGGTTATAGGAAGCAAAGTACAGGGACCTGCTTGTGATTGGGAGAGGAAATAGAAGCAGTCTTTCTTAACTTAGGGCATGTCCTCAATGAACTGGGTCAACATTTCTCAAAGGCTGGTGCTCCTTCAGGCTGTAGATCTGGAGCCCCAAGCCCTACCAGAGAGTCCCAGCCTGGACTGAGGCTGTGGAGTCTGTCTTTAACTCCCAAGGTACTTCCTATACACACTATAATTAAAGAACATCTGCCCAAAATTCACAAAATTCTCTGACCAGCAGGACTGCCTCTAAACACAGTAGGGGAAAGAATCTGGGTCTTGGATGGCATACATTTCTGTTTTTCACTGTTTGACTAAGTTTGTGTTCTTCTTTTTTAGCTTGTACTTGGACAAGTATCCTTATCCCACTGTTCCAAATATATAGAAGTGTTATTATATGTTGAGCATTGCCTGTAAGTAACATTTTCTATTATACATAGATCATCTACATTCAATTTTCTTTGGATATTTTAGATTTTAGGGGACACACACATGCATATATGCACACACTCTAAGGGACAGCAGTGCAAGGAAGAGCCAGAGGCTAAATAGTGATTTGTCTCAGGGTCAGAACAAGGGCAGATTTTATTCAACAAATACTTCCTGAGCACTTACTCTATGCAATGTAACTTCACTTTCTATACCCAACCATTCAAAAAGTCTTATTTCTTTCATTAAGAATAGATGGCCAGGGTGGTTAAGGGCACAGGATCTAGAGTTAGGGGACGCCACCCCCACCCCAGTCCCATCATTTACCAGTTAGGAAACCATGGGATGCTATGATCTGAATATTTGTGTCACCCCCAAATTCTTATGTTGGAATCCTACCCTGCAACGGTGGTGGTATCCCTGCAACGGTGGTGGTATTAGTAGGTAGGACCTTTGGGAGGTGAATAGGTCATAGGGTATAGCCCTTATGAATGGGATTAGTGCCTTTATAAAGAGCTCTCTCTCACCCTTTCCTCCAGTAGGGACACAGCTAGATGTCTGCGACCTGACAGAGGGCCCTCGCCTGCCCAAGCTGCCCCCTGACCTCAGGCATCCAGCTTCTACAACGGCGTGAAGTAAACTCCTATTGTTTTCAAGGCACTCAGTCCGTGATATTTTCTTATAGCGGCCCAAGTGGACTAAGAAATGGGCAAGTTACCTCTATAGCTCACTTTCTTCTTTGTAATTTAGGGATAATAGCAATGCCTGTCCCAGAGGGTTTCTTTGAAAAAAATTATATAATGCATGCAAAGGGCTTAAAACAGTGCTGCCATCTGTAAAAGTCTCAAAAATGTAGCTATTATCGATGTATTAAACATGAAAATACTACATTTATATATTTGGCACTCGCATTTCCTCCCTTAGGCCCATTCTGAAAAGAAAAATCAATAAGACAATTTTTACATGCATCTTTCCTCTCACATTTTAAAAACTCCAACCACACTGACAGGCGAGAGTAGGACACACTTTGTCCTTGCCCAGGCACAGAAAAGGTTAACTTTTTGACTTCAAGAGAAGCCAGCTGGAGAAGCAGACTGTCCGCTAATGGTAAGGGAGGGGAGGCAGGAACTAATTTTAGCCATCGTTCCTCAATCACTGTCCAGTCCCCTCACATACTCCTGCCTGCCTGCCCCCACCCTCGCCAGATTGTGAGGCCTTGGACTGTTTCCCCGGGGCACCATCAATTCCATGAGGGAGGGAAATAATTCTACTGCAACCCACTACCTCTTCCAGTGAATTAGAGATGCTTGTGCCCCAGCTTAAAAAATATCCCGAACACCATAAATATCAGCTTTCTATCACTTGCAAATCATCTCTGCATTTTTTTAAAACTCTTGCAACCATGTGTCTTTTCTGCCACCTTTTGCTGAAAGCGACTTTTTCAGAAATGTGAAGCACTGCTGTAGAAAAATTTGAGAAAGTCCAGATATGCTTTAACTCAGTCTTATTATAAACAAGGATGAGGATAGCAAAGATTAATGATGATTGCTGGGGTGAACCCATATGCTTGCATAACTTTCTTCACCCTTGTCACTGAAGTGAAACTATCAGGGAGAAAGAAAAAATTATGCAAGTAAATATTATATTTCATGAGTTTGTTTTTCTGCTATGAAGACTGTGAGATATACATATATATATATTTGTGAAATGCAAACATTTTTCACTTGCTAAATTTATAATTAAGACACAAATTCTTATTCAAACAAAAATTCTGGCTTGGGGAATAAAAGTATAGAGAGAAACACAATTAATTCTTTTGTGTTTCTTCTGTAGGTAAGAACTAGCATTTCATGTATGCATAGATACTAGATGTGCTTCTGTAAGTACATAAACATACATGTGTATAAAATGGGATCACAGGCAATGAGAGCTCGAAAGCAAAAGGGGATATTAACTGCTCAGATCTGAGAACCACATGGGGCTTGTTTTGTTCTGGATTGGTAAATAAATACAAAAAAGGCTCGGATGACATAGTCTGGACACAGAGAGAATTATAGAGGGTTAGTCCTTCTCACCAAGCCAGAGAAAGCCCTGCCTGAAAATATTCTGCTAGGGCTAGCCCAGGCCCAGGGAGCAAGCATTTGAATAAAGGAAGCCTTAGAATCACAGGACTGTAAAAGGCCTTTATAGCCCTCTGATTCAACCCTAGATTTGCCAGCAGAATGAGCGTCCCGGTGACCGCAGGTCTGGGAACATGACCATCCAGTGCAGCCAAGTCGCCTCTGAGCCCAGAGACGGGCAAGGCTCAGACAACGGAGTCCTTACTCAGGCCATGCAAGAGTGTCAGCAGGCCCAAGTCTGCGGTAAATTCACCAAAGGCAGGGAGCTGATAAGACGGCCTCCCCAGGTCTCCCACACCTTCCCGTGCTCTCATTGTCAACACCTTCTGTGTGAGTCTGTGGCTGCATATGGGGGTGGCTTCAGCGCCTGGCCCCACATCAGCCGTTTTCAGGTGTTTGTCCCTTGGCCTCTTTACCTATGGTGGGAAGATGTGCTGAGTTGGCCAGTCTCAACAAGTCATTTTAGTTTCTCTTTATTTCAATTCTGTATTTCCATTACTCTGCATTTTAAAGGATAAATTCCAAATTCTAAAAAAAGGTGGGTTTCAGTGCAAATTAAAGTAAGTACAGACAATAAATTGGTTCGTGGAAGGCTTTTTTTTTTTAAAACAAATCATGCTCATTTAGCAATGTGTTAAAAACTTGCGGTTTAAAGGAATACCCCTGTGAATCATTTTCTCATATAAAAAATTTTGTGATAAAAATGTTCCATTTGGGAAAATCCAGAATTTTCTCTATCGTGACTCCTTATTGAGCTGGACTGGAAAAACTGAAAGGCAGAAAAGATGTATGTATTTATTTAAATAATATATAGAGAGTGTCTACCACATGTCCTTTCTGTTAATATTTAAATTTGTATGTCCTTCATCTAGCTTCTATACCTACAAAGGTGAGACACCACAGTGTTTACTGATTTCCTTTACAAGATCTCCTGGATGCTACCTCAAAACCCTTCCTGCTTAGAGCACCCACGTTTGTATTAGCCAGCCTCTACCCATCTGAACCTTCCCATGCCTTCTGGTCTGCCTGCCCCACACCTGAGCTTTGCTGAAACTTCAGCTAAGACAGTCTTGATTCTCTCAGAGACATTATTTCCACCCCACTTCCTGCCCATCAGCTCTACAATACTCTATTTAGGAAAAACTATGTGTTGGGGGAAAGCAATGCATACTCGGATCCTCTTTCAGCACTCAAAAGAATTGAGAGACAGAGTGGGATAGATTACTACATAATTGATATGATTAATCTGTCTCAGTGAATGAAATGACAGTTGTGCTCACAATGCCCTTGTTTACATCAGCGTAGTGAGTGACCTGATCACCAGGTCTGGTTTCACTTCATAAAGCTTAGCAAACACCATTTGGAAGTCCTCTCATTCAGTGAATATTCTGGCATCATAATTTTAATATTATGTTTGCTTGTCAAAAAGCTAAGAATTCTTTGAATTTTATAATCTGAGCCAGGGTTTAGCCAAAACTAAAACTGATAAGTCATTTCCAGGGTAGTTTTTTGTGTTTCAGATCCAAATGAGGCCAAACAAAAACTACTCTTCGAATAATGACCATTCTTAATATATTGTGAGGAAACTGGGACACACCAGAGCCCTGGGGATGAGCTTAGTCTCTATCCAGAAGAACTTAGATCTTACTCAATAATTATTTTATTTATATGAAAAGCTCCATCAGGTTCTTCCTTAACAATTAAGAGAATTAGCAACTACAGAGCTCTAACGAACACATGCCAGCACCACGCAGCAGGTTTTAAGGGCATCATCTCACCAGTTCCCAGCAGCCTCACTGGGTAGGCACTAGTAGTCCACCCAGCTTCATAGGTGACAAAAGTCAAGTGACTTGTCTACAGTCTAAAAATAAGTCACTGGTGAAACCAGAGTTTAAACCCAGTTTGTTTGACACTGGAGCCCAAGTTCTTGAGAACTGGGTCTAGAAATCTAATTCTATGAGATGAGAACCACCTCATGAGAGGGTATTCTTTGTGGGAAATGAAAATACAGTGTGAAGAAAAGCCCAGTGCAGACTGGCATTGTCATGGAAGCCTGCATTTGTGCTGTGCAGACATTGGAGTGTAGGTGGCATCAGCGGTGGGGGATACAGTAAGTCAAACGCAAGGAGTAGGAAATGGATAAGTAATTTGGATGCCACTTAGATGTCAATGTGATGAGATTGAGGGTTTATAGTTGGAGGGAGTGGAAAATAAAGTCGGATAGGTAGAGCTGACTCCTGACAAGTTTAAAGCTTGGTTGAATGCAGACTTGGTCCATTTGGTGTAATGAGTCCAGGTGATGATGAGCCAGGACATGTTTTAACCTAGCGGCATTTTAGGAAGATTCAGTGCATCATCAGCTATGAGAGACGGAAGAAGGGAGACCAGCCTGACATACCACGATAATCTCTGCGAGACTCAAGATGAGGGTCTGGCCTGGGATGGTGGCAAAAGGGAATGTACAACATGGAGTGTTTTCATGGTATCTCATGATAGGACTTGACTGATGAAAGGATCACTTTTAGCAATTATAGGAACAGTATTAATTCAGTGACAGTCTGTTATGTTCAAATTAATGTAATGGAGGTTTCAGATAATTTCTTTAGCATGCATTTTGTGACTAAGTCTTGCCTGTTTTATGAAGTTTGTTTTTAGCATTTTAGCTTAGTTTTCTAATTTCACTTGATTTGTAGAATAAAACCTTTGTGAGTTGTCTGTTGTTTAAAAAAATCTTAGTATTAATGGGCAAGATTTCATTTTTAATTGTTTTGTTCAGTTGTTAGTTTTTTGTTATGTTTATGGTATGTTTTAATGGTTTTCTGCTTCCCTAATTTAACTTACAAATTCACTTTTATCCCCACTACCTTGTGCTGGTTTTGATTTCCACAGTTTAAGGTACCTTATATTTTATATTTTTTTATTTCTTTTTTATCATACACACTTATCAAACTGTTGGGCACATAGAACACTTACTGAATCAATGATTAATCTGATTTTAAAAATGCTTAATTTTTCCCAAGTGTCAAGAATATTTAAACACTAATATTCAATATTACTTTTCAAATCCCCTGTTTTGGCTTCACTTTAGAATGTAATTCCGTAAGGACAGAGTCTGCCATATGTGACTTTGTGTCTCCCTGAGAACCTAGCCCAGTGTCTGGCCCAGGCTGGGAAAACATTCATTGAACAAATGTGCGGTTTCTTTACTTGAATAACTACATTCTTATTACAAATAATGCTTCCAGGGCTCCAACTATGCCAAGACTCCTTGGAAAAGCAACAACACATATTCTGTATCTGTGTTATTCTTCTGTTGGAACAAACAGCTATGTGGGCCTGTGTGTTTGCACTTCCATGTGCACACACGCACGTGATCTGATTCTCAATGTGTCACTAGAGAACGCCTGTTTCTGCAAGTTGATGCCAGCTACCCAGGAAAGCAGGAGAGAAGGTGGTAGCATCTTCCAGACAGACGGTGGCAGAGATGGGCCCAAAGGGGACCAGGATCTCTCACAACCTCTGTGCTCAACATAGAACTGCCATCTAAAAGAAAATCTTTTGTCTCAAAACACTGAGTAAAGCAATTACAAAAGTACAAAGTATTTGTGCAATTTTCTTTATATCACAGTAAGTTTAAAAAGTGACAAAGATATCTATTTCTAAAAGTAATTTGATGCTTTAAAAAGCCTTTTGAAAATTAGAAATGACCTATAATTCTCACTTGATACACATTTGGTCAGAGGAAACTAGCCACTCTCACAGACATATTTTAAGAAAAACTTTGGATCTACTTGTTTCCTGGAGATAACATCTAATCCTGAGATGACTGTACTAACCTGATGGCCTTTACTTTCAGAAACACACACTGCCCCATGATCAAGGAGGCACTTCACAAGCTGAAATTTTCAACCTCATCTAGTGTCGAAAAGTGATGCTGTTTTAAACCTATGACAATGTGTAATTTGGGTACTGTTTCTACACTTTGAACTGAATATTGGATAAGAAGCTCAAATCCCACCAGAAAATGATAGGTTTTGTTTTTCAAGGACTTTTTGCTGGGAGAATAAATCCTCTTTTTATTAGTTCCAGATAGGGATGAACTAAAGGATGTGCATATACATGCATACACACACACACACACACACACACACACACACACATTAGTAGAATCCCAGATGCCCAATTTTCAGACCCCATATTTTCATAATTTAACCAACATTTGGGCGATTTCCTATTCTTACCAAAAAATGATCTTACAAACCTTTAGTATTTGTGGTTCTTGTGAATATTATCCAGTGAGGTCCATGGAACTCTAAATATGCCTAAACCACAGCTGGTAAGTAAAAGTATTTAACAGAATATTTTCTGCAATGCTTTTTCAGGAAACCATTCCAGCCACAAAACAATTCTCAGCATCAGATATTTAGCTTTCTTAAACCCAGATTAAAGATCAGTGATGGTTCTGAGATGTTTTAAAATTACTCTGCAATTGAAAATGAATTAATCAAATTAATCGAAATTCAAAGTCCTACATTGACTTAATATACTGTTCTGAACCCAAGAATCCTCTAGTCAGACAGAAGAGTATCTGTAATTCTGGATGTCAGTAGCTGTGGTTACCACTTGTATAAATTCCAAGGACACAAGCCTCTGAAAATATTGTTTTATTTTCAAATGCTTTCTTCCAAACTGGACTCAGGGATTTTTCCTATTCAAGTTACAGAGTGAATATAGCTACACTCTTAATATTGGCTTCAAATAAGTGGGCTGAAAAATGATTCTCCATGAGAAATGAACTAATGACACTGTCAAGTAAAAAAAAGAATCATGGTGAATGTGCAAGGTAAAGACTGAGGCATAGCTTGCAGACAGGCAAAGGGGAGCAGGGATGGGAAGGAGTTCAGATGAAATTTGTTGTTCTGTGCCATTTGGGTTGTGCATGGTCCAAAATTTATGTCAGCTTTTGGATCTGTTCATAGCGTCTAAAACTCCCCAGCCCTAGATGTGTATCTGGCAGAGCACAGAAGTGTCTGCACCTCTGCAACTCTTTTCAGAGTAGCTGCAATATGTTGAGCCTTTCTCACAGCATCAGGCCACTACATCACTGTGCCTTCCCCAGCCTCTGCCCACTGGCTAAAGCATTGGGCCGGGCCTGCTGTGTCTTTTGGCCACAACTTAATCACTTGGGACAGCATCGTCTGGGAAGAGTAAAATACCCCCATTTGTCTTGCATCCAGGGACAGCCTCCTGGACTCTGACCTGAACGGAGTGTGCCATTGGTAGGTGGGGATGTTGGCGACCCAACAAGGCAGGGCTGCAGTGGGGTGAGGTGCTGGGGATGCTGGAAAGGAAGTAGTGAAGGACTTGGAGGCCTAATCCTTTAGGATGCAGAGAGCCTTAGGGAAACCTCAGAGTCAAATGGCAACTTACTATTCTTTTATTCAGCATAAGATATATTAAATAGAGAAATGCCAAAATAAGATTTCACCAATTGTAGCATATTTAAATATTTACATTTAACCAAAACAAAAGTATTTAACATACAAAAAAATCCACATGATTGTGCTGTTCACAAGGTAATTATAAGACTGACAACAACATATCATTGTAGAGTTCACTATAAGCAATGTAATTAGTAATGGGTCACAATTTAAGTTGAAGTCTGAACTACTTATTTTAACCCAGCCAGTACAGCGATGTGTGTGTTGCCTCACCTGAAGATGACATCACAAGCTGATCCAGGTGGGGCATGGCCCTGAAGGCTACATGCAACATGCAGCAGGAGCCAGCCATAAGCGCCTTATGCGTACACAGGTCTCTGAATTTCCCCAGTCAAGTGACAGAACAAGGGACTTCTGGGGGAGTCAAAGGGAGATGGCTTGAGCAGCAGAAGGCTCTGAACATTTCTGATGTTAAATAAGAGGCCTTGTACAAAAAAGAAAGAGAGAAAGAGAGGAAGGAAGAAAGGAAGAAAAGAGAAAACACAGGGAAATCTTGCTCTGGGTCTGCAATTTTCAAATCTTTGCAGAAACATCCACTGCAAGCTAATTTATTTAAGTATTAATTTGTTTGTGTGTGTACTTCCCTCATGGCATTTCTCTCTTCCATTCCACGAACATGGCCAGGTTTGGTGTTCCTGTGAAAGTGAAAGTAGTTGACCCTGATAGAAGGGGAATGTGTTTGGGGGTCCTCTACTGTCAAGGACCTCTGCTTGGCACCTACACGGTGACTTGCAGTGGTGTCTGGTCCTCTGAGAGGAATTGCTGCATGATCCCTTCAGGTGACTTGACCAAGTAGCGGGCGTCCAGCTCCTGTAAGTGTCCTGTGCACCAGGTCCCTCAGGATCCACTGAGCCACTTCAGGGCTCATGTCAGTTTGTATGAAAAGCCCATCAGCAATGACCATGTGCACTGTAGGCCAGAGGCTCTCTCACAATGTTCTGCTTGGCATAAGACTTCTAGAACCTTTCAGGATCCCAAGGGAAAGAGGGCAAGGAAGAAAGGGAGAGCCACTAATAACAGATAGTGAATTTCTCATTAGCCAGGTGGAGTGGAATTGCAGAATCAGAATCGGAATCAGATTTAATCTAAACAATAATGTGACATTTTGTACACCTTCATGTGATAGTTGAAAATGTATAGGTATTGCTAAGCTATATGCTTTTCCTTAAAGGAAACCTTATTTGGAAGCCCAAAGTAAAAACAGGCAAAAAATTGAAGCTTTTCCATTTAAAGTGGGTCATGAGTCTTAAATCCTGTCTCTTTGTTTCCTGAAAAAGTTCCTACGAGGTTTCATGGATGCCTTGGGGTTCCATGGAGCACAGTTTAAAACTGCTATTCTATGCAGAGACAGTTAGTGAAGAATTGATCATGGTGATAATGATAACTTTAATAATGAGAATAACATATTGTTCTACAGTTTAGAAAGCACTTTTATGTATGTTATCTCAATCTCTGCATTAACCTGAAATAGATGAAGTAGATCCTAATTCTTAAGATGAAGCAACTTGCTTTAGACACAGTACCAGTAACTTTGGTGTCTATTTTTGTTGATGTATTTTTTTGGAAAAAACAAAACAAAACAAAAAACAGAAAAGAGTATTGCGGACACATAAGACTTATGTTTTTATCATCTGAAATGAATTACTATATAATTATAAGATTACTACTACATTTAATAGTACCATGCAGTTTGATTATACTATAATTAATTTCTCCTTTCTCCTACCAATGGTCATTTAGGTAGTTTCTGACTGTATATTGTTATAAACACTTCCATAAAGATGAACATGGCCATATCCAAAATAATTTCTCTAGAGGAGACAATGTTAGTTTACAGGGTATGGTCATAAGAAGTTTTATTAAATATTGCTGCTTTGGTATCCAAGTTACATTCCTATCAGCAGTGTACGAAAGTTTTGATATACCTATGTTCTTCTCGACACTGGAAATTGTTTACTTTTATATTTTAAAAATCTAATGGAGGCAAAACAATATTACATTATTGCTTTAATTAGAATTTCTCTCATTATTAGTGAAGTTGGTCATCTTTTCTTACGATTGTGGCCATGTGGGGTTCCTTGCTCATGCAACACCTGTTTAAAATTTTTGTAGATTTCTCAGTTGGTTGTCTTAGTGAATTCTTCACGTCACTCCTTAGTCACTATAAATATTGGTGGCAGAATAATTCCAAACAGCAAGTTTCTGTTTCAACAATGATCTTATCCTACTGAGGAAAGGAAAGCTGATATTTTCACACCTTGTCTAAATGAGCAAAAAGTGAGGCCCATTCCTTTTTCATTCACTGATATACCAACTTGTTTTCTTCTTTAACAAGCAAAAAACATCTTTCATCTTCCTTCAGAACATCTTCCATCTTCCTTCAAAACTAAGATTTTTGTTGGGATGAAACCACTAGTCTTCAGTGAACATTATCATGTGACAGGGACTGTATGAAGTTCTTTCTGTGCATTAGCTCATTGAATTCCCATAACGACCCTGGGAGAGGTATTTATTACCACCACTTTCCAGATGTGGGAACTCAGGTTTGGAGAGGTTCAATGACCTGCTCATCATCACACAGTTTTAAGTAGAACAGCCCAGATTTTAGTCAGGTGCTTATGATCTCAAACAGGCACCTACTTAGTATTAAAGCAAAATGACCTGCCGGAGAAGTTCTTGAGAATGCCTTTGTGCTTTCCTTCAACTCTGAAAACCCCAGGGACATGCATCTTGTCTTGGGCTCTGAATCCTTGATGAACATATATTTTGTGACTCATTAGTATGTATGTTTGTCCAGAGCCCTCAGTTCAAACAAATACATGCCAGCTTTACCCCCTTGTTTTGTCTTCTTCTTCCCCATCATCAGTCTCACACCCTCTCCATTCATTACTGGTGCATGAAGGGCTCTCTCTTACTCAATGTGGCCAGAGTTGGGCCCAATCTGAAGTTAACAGAGCAAGTGGAGGCCCAAATGCTGAAATCCAAAGACTTTGGGAATGTCCTCTGTCTCTTGCAAACCCAGAAACTCACAGGTTTTAGAGCTGGAAGTGACTTCAAAAGATCATCTCATCCAGCCATCTGCCTTTGTCAAGTGTCAGACAGTATCTCAATTTTGATGATGAGGTAACTGGGACTCTGTGAGATCACAGGACCAACCCAAGGTCATGTACTTAGGGAGTGACTATGGAGGCCTGAAGCCCTGGTATACTAAGCTGCTTCTTTTATTACATTATTAGAGTATTTCTTTGGAGTTTTGAAATATTTTTTAAATATTTAAACTTTTATAACTCAGTTGAAAGCTAAGACAAAACTATGTGTGGTTACAGGGCTATAGGGCTGACAAGAAACACAAAAAGTGGAAGAAGAGAAGCTCCAAAGGGAAGTAGAGAGGTGAAGAAGACAAATTTTGCTGATTTCTCGCTTTGCACTGAATAAAAATATATTTTGCATTTACAGCAGTACTTTTCTGGAAATTTACAAGATGGAGGTAGGAAAAAGGGAGAGGAAGGGAACAATACATAATACACTACACATTCATTATGTCATTTAATTTCCTCCCCGCAAAAAACTAAGAAGTAAAAACAGATCCCCAGTCCTTTATCTAAAACCCTTATGGTTAGATGTCTTCCATATTCAGAATTGTTCAAATTTTAGAAACTCAATACAGTGCACATATCATAAATTATACAACATTCCCAACTGCATCTGGGATAGCATCCTGTAATCAAACACATTTGTATTTATTCCACCAAAAATATGAATATTCTCATTAAGTGGGATTAAATGAAGACTATAAATAGCCTCACATCAGATCAAGTAAGGCTTTGCAGCCAACCAAGTTCAGATCAGGTCAGGCTTTGACATCAAATGAGTCATTTTTAAAAAGGCTCTGTTTTGAGAGATTTCTGGAATTTAAAATTGCAGATAAGAGACTAAAGATATACAATAATATCCTCTATTATCATATCACAAATGAAGAAATGGAGGCTTAGAGCTAAGTAATTACCTAAATTCTCACGGTTCCATGCCAGAAATGGGAATGAAAACCAAAACCCTTGACACCACCATCTCTTTCACTCCAGCCTTCAGGGAGGGGCTTGTTCTCTCAAGGAGATGGAGGGCAAGTTTATATGGCAGGATGACACTTGTGCTTTGTATTTTTAATATATTCCAGGAGGAGGGCTTGCACAGAATTATGCACATGGTACACAGACTCAAGGCCCATGAGTGAATGAATGCCAAGGCTCACAAATAAGCAGAGGGGATGGTTTGGAGATGCTACAGAGGTAGGGTCAGGAGTCTGGACTCACAATTAAGATGGTAGTCAGAAACTTTCAAAGGAGATGCTAGTCACAGATTTATACACACAGAAGAAACTTCTATCTGCTAACTTTTGTCATCAGCAGGGAGGGTGAAGGAAGGTCTGAGGGCATTTCCTTACCTATTACCACAAGACAGTGGCCAAAGAGCTGACACTGGGAAGAGTGCAGCTTGCATCTTTATGATGGTAACTAGTCTATGCAAATATGACACTTTTATTAATTCCAAAAACATTGGTCAAGCATCTTCTATGTGCCAGTATGGTATTAGAACCTACTGGGAATACAAAAATCAGTAAGGGTTATTATCTGCTTTTGTAATGCTTTCAAGAGAAAGAGACAGAGGAACATATAAGGCACACAAATACTCAATTTTAATATAAAGTAAAGAATGAATAAAGTCATTAAAAACATAACAAATGAAGAGTAAGTCAGAGGATTCAAGATGGTAGTGTGAGATGTAAGACAGAGAACTCTTCCCAAAACCACATACACTACAAAAATATAGTTAATACAACTAATCCTAAAAGAGCAACAGGAAAGAAGGCTGCGCCAGACTGCATACAGACCTCAAGAAGAGAGCAGACCTCAAGAAACAGGGTAATATACCAAAGCCTTGATCTGGCAGCAACAAGCCCTTCCCACACCACAGCTCACTGGTGGGAGGGAGAGCAATGGAGCAGGGAGGGGTGGAAGCCTAGGACTGCTGAACACCCAGCCCTGGAGATCTACTTTGGGAGCACAGATCTACATTGCATGGTGCTTTGGATATTAGTGGGATTGGAAAGCTAATATAGGTGGAATATTTGGAGAGACTGAAATTCCAGCTGTGTGTGGAGGACAGGGATCCACATCCAGCTGGTCTGGGAAAAAGGACATGTGGATGGTCTGAGAGGCTTCCTAGCAGCAAGAGGGCTGCTGACGGGGCTGGGTGTGCATGGAGCTTGCTGCGTGGGAGAAGGGATAGGTGAACAAGGTTGTTTGGGTGCGCTCTGCCCAGCAGGTTGGGAACTTTCAGGAGCTTCAGGTGATGCATCCTTCTGACTGCCTACTCAGCTCCAAGGACCCCCACTGTAATATGGAGCCTGCAGCAGCTCTTTCCTCTTGACTTGCTGGTGCCGGCTCACAAAACGGCAGTCCCTGCCCTGGCATCAGACCAGCCACAGGGAGGTCCCGCCTATGGCAATTACAGACGCAAAGCACAGAGGCTTACACCTGTGTGCTTGGCCCACTGGTTCTGACAGTGGAGACAGGGACTGCAGCCTGGAAGCCAGAAACAGCTCTTTCTTCTCCTAGGCATTGGCATGGCTCCCCTGCAACCCCCAACATCATTCCAAGGGCTGAGCAGCTCCAGAGGCTAGAGCTTCTGGGCACTAGAGGGCACCACATACAAATATAAAATGTCAAAGAAACCTGGTTCAGACCAAAATCTGACCAACACCAGAAAAAGGCCCAAATGAAATTGAGCTCACCAATCTTCCTGAAAGAGAGTTCAAAATAAAAATCATAAACATGATCATGGAGGTAAAGAAAAGTATTCAAGAACTCAGGGGTGAATTTAGGATGGAGAAGCAACCATTAAGAAATTCCACATCTGAAAGGAAATATATAATGGAGTGATTTAAAAGCAGTTTAGATGAAGTAGAAAAGAGAGTTAATGGAAAAGAAATTAGAGAAGAGGAATACAATGAAGCTGAGGCAGAGAGAGAAAAAGAATCTCTAAGAATGAAAGAATATTGAGAGAACTGTGTGACCAATCCAAATGGAACAATATTTGCATTATAGGAGTACCAGTAGAAGAAGAGAGAGAAAAAGGGATAGAAACCGTCTTTGAGGAGGCAATTGCTGAAAACTTCCCTAATCTGGGGAAGGAGAGAATCTCTCAGGCCATGGAGGTGCACAGATCTCCCAACACAAGGGACCCAAGGAAGACAACACCAAGACATATAATAATTAAAATGGCAAAGATCAATGATAAAGACAGACTTTTAAAAGCAGCCAGAGAGAGAAAAAATATCACATACAAAGGAAATCCCATCAGGCTATCATCAGACTTCTCAACAGAAACCTTACAGCCCAGAAGGGAGTGGCATGATATATTTAATGCAATGAAGCAGAAGGGCCTCAAACCAAGAATACTCTACTTGGCAAGATTATCATTTAAATCTGAAGGAGGGATTAAACAATTTTCAGATAAGCAAAAGCTGAGAGAATTTACCTCCCACAAAACACCTCTATAGAGCATTTTGAAGGGACTGCTATAGATGGAAGTATTCCTAAGGCTAAATAGCTGTTACCAGAGGAAATAAAACCACAGCAAAGAAAGTAGAACAATTAATTACTAAGCAGATGCAAAATCAAATCAACTACTCACAAAGTGAATCAAGGGATAGAGAAAGAGTGCACAATATGATACCTAATATATAAAGAATGAAGGAGGAGAAAAAAGGAGATTAAAAAAAAGAACCTTTAGGTTGTGTTTGTAATAGCATACTAAGTTAGTTAAGTGAGTTAAATTAGACTGTTAGATAGTAAAGGAATTGCCCTTGAATCTTTGGTAACCATGGGTCTAAAGCCTGCAATGGCAATAAGTATATATCTATCAATAATAACCCTAAATGGTTTGAATGCACCAATCAAAAGACATAGAGTCACTGACTGGATAAAAAACAAGACCCATCTATATGCTGTCTACAAGAGACTCACTCAAACCCAGAGACATGCAGAGACTGAAAGTAAAGGTATGGAAAAAGATATTTCATGTAACTAATACAGAGAAAAAAGCAGGAGTTGCAGTACTTGTATCAGACAAAACAGACTTCAAAGTAACAAGACACAAAGAAGGACATTACATAATGACCAAGGGGTCAGTCCAACAAGAAGATATAACTATTATAAATATCTATGCACCCAACACAGGATCACCTACATATGTGAAACAAATACTAACAGATTTAAAGGGGGAAATAGAATGCAATGCATTCATTTTAGGAGACTTCAACACATCACTCACTCCAAAGGGCAGATCAACCAGACAGAAAATAAGTGAGGACATAGAGGCACTGAACAACGTATTAAGACAGATGTACCTAATGGACATCTACAGAACACTCCATCCAAAAGCAACAGAATACACATTCTTTTCAAGTGCACATGCAACATTTTCAAGAATAGATCATATACTAGGCCACAAAAAGAGCCTCAGTAAATTCAAAAAGACTGAAATTGTACCAATCAGCTTCTCAGATCACAAAGGTATGAAACTAGAAATAACCTACCCAAAGAAAATGAAAAAGCCCACAAGCACATGGGGGCTTAATAACATCCTCCAAAATAATCAGTGGATCAATGACCAAATAAAAACAGAGATCTAGCAATATATGGAGAAAAATGACAAAATAATTCAACATCATAAAATCTGTGGGACACAGCAAAGGCTGTGCTAAGAGGGAAATATATTGCAATAAAGGCATACTTCAGGAAAGAAGAACAATCCCAAATGAACAGTCTAAACTCACAATTAATGAAACTAGAAAAGGAAGAACTAATGAGGCCCAAAGTCAGTAGAAGGAGGGACATAATAAAGATTAGAGAAGAAATAAATAAAATCAAGAAGAATAAAACAATAGAAAGAATCAATGAAACCAGGAGCTGGTTTTTTGAGAAAATAAACAAAATAGATAAACCCCTAGCCAGACTTATCAAGGAAAAAAAGAGTTTACATGCATAAACAGGATCAGAAATGAGAAATGAAAAATCTCTAAGGACACCATAGAAACACAAAGAATTATAAGAGAATACTATGAAAAATTATATGCTAACAAATGGGATAAACTAGAAGAAATGGACAACTTTCTAGAAAAATAGAACCTTCCAAGACTGACCCAGGAAGAAACAGAAAATCTGAATAGACCAATTACCAGCAAAGAAATTGAATTGGTAATCAAAAAACTAAGAACAATACTCCTGGACTAGATGGTTTCACTGCTCAATTTTATAAAACATTTAATGAAGACCTAATACCCATCCTCAAAGTTTTCCAAAAAGTAGAAGAGGATAGAATACTTCTAAACTCATACTACGAGGCCAGCATCACTCTAATACAAAAATGAGGCAAAGACAACACATAAAAAGAAAATAACAGACCTATATCCCTGATGAACACAGATGCAAAAATACTCAACAAAATATTAGCAAAGTTAAGTCAAAAACACATCCAAAAAATCATTCATCATGATCAAGTAGTTTTTATTGCAGGGATGCAAGGATGAAAGAACATTCAAAACTCCATCAACATCATCCACCATATCAACAAAAAGAAGAACAAAAACCACATGATCATCTCTGTAAATGCTGAAAAGGCATTTGACAAAATTCAACATCCATTCATGATAAAAACTCTCAACAAAATGGGTACAGAGGACAAGTACCTCAACATAATAAAGGTCATATATGAGAAACCCACAGCCAACATCATACTTAACAGCAAGAAGCTGAAAGCTTTTCCCTTAAGATCGGGAATACGACAAGGATGCCCACTCTCCCCACTTTTACTGAACATAGTTCTGGGGGTCCTAGCCATGGCAACCAGATAACACAAAGAAATAAAAGGCATCCAGATTGGCAAGGAAGAAGTTAAACTCTCCCTGTTTTCAGATTACAAGATATTGTACATAAAAAACCCTAAGGAATCCACTCCAAAACTACCAGATCTAATATCTGAATTCAGCAAAGTTGCAGGATACAAAATTAATATACAGAAATCTGTTGCATTCCTATACACTAATGATGAACTAGCAGAAAGAGAAATCCAGAAAACAATTCCATTCACAATTGCATCAAAAAGAATAAAATATCTAGAAATAAACCTATACAAGGAAGTGAAAGACCTATACTATTAAAACTACAATACACTTATGAGATAAATTAAAGAAGATACCAATAAATGGAAACACATCCAGTGGATCATGGATAGGAAGAATTAATATTGTCAAAATGGCCATTGTGCCTAGGGCAATCAACAGATTCAATACAATTCCTATGAGAATACCATCAGCATTCTTAAACAAACTAGAGTAAATAGTTCTAAAATTCATATGGAACCATGAAAGACCCTCAATAGCCAAAGCAATCCTGAGAAGGAAGAATAAAGCAGGGGGGATATTGCTTCCCAACTTCAAGCTCTACTACAAAGCCACAGTAATCAAGACAATTTGGTACCAGTACAAGAACAGACCCATAGACCAATGGAACAGACTAGAGAGCACAGATATAAACTCAAGCATATATGGTCAATTAATATACAGTAAAGGAGCCATGGATATACAAGGGGGAAATGACTGCCTATTTAACAGCTGGTGTTGGCAAAACTGGACAGCTACATGTAGGAGAATGAAGCTGGATTATTGTCTAACCCCATACACAAAAGTAAACTCAAAATGGATCAAAGACCTGAATGTAAGTCATGAATCCATAAGTCTTAGAAGAAATCAGGCAAAAATCTCTTGAATATAAATATGAGCAACTTTTTCCTGATTGTATCCCCTTTGTGCAAGGGAAACAAAATAAAATATGAACAAATTGGAATACATCATGCTAAAAAGCTTCTGTAGAACAAAGGACACCATCAGCAAAATAAAAACATATCCTACAGTATGGGAGAGTATATTTGTAAATGACATATCTGATAAGGTGTTAACATCCAAAATATAGAAAGAACTCACATGCCTCAACACCCAAAAAGCAAATAACCCTACTAAAAAATGGGTGGAGGATATGAATAGACACTTCTGCAAAGAAGAAATTCAGATGGCCAACAGGTACATGAAAAGATGCTCCACATCGCTAATCATCAGAGAAATGCAAATTAAAACCACAATGAGATATCACCTCACACCAGTAAGGATGGCTACCATCCAAAAGACAGACAACAACAAATGCTGGTGAGGATGTGGAGAAAGGGGAACCCTCCTACACTGCTGGTGGGAATGTAAACTCGTTCAACCATTGTGGAAAGCAGTATGGAGGTTCCTCAAACACTCAAAATAGCAACACCATTTGACCCAGGAATTCCACTCTTAGGAATTTACCCTAAGAATGCAGCAGCCCAGTTTGAAAAAGACATATGCACCCCTATGTTTATCGCAGCACTATTTACAATAGTGAAGAAATGGAAGCAACCTAAGTGTCCATCAGTAGATGAATGGATAAAGAAGATGTGGTACATATACATAATGGAATATTATGCAGCCATAAGAAGAAAACAAATTCTACCATTTGCAGCAACATGGATGGAACTAGAGGGTATTATGCTCAGTGAAATAAGCCAGGCAGAGAAAGACAAGTACCAAATGATTTCACTCATCTGTGGAGCATGAGAACAAAGGAAAAACTGAAGGAACAAAACAGGAGCAGACTCACAGAACCCAAGAAATAGACTAACAGTTGCCAAAGAGAAAGGGACTGGAGAAGGTGGGTGGTAAGGGAGGGATCATTTGAATTAGGGGCATCACAATTAGCACACATAACTTGGCAGGGGAGGGCATGGGGAAGGTTGTATAGCACAGAGAAGACAAGTAGTGACTATAGCATCTTACTACGCTCATGGACAGTGGCTGTAAAGGGGTATGTGGTGAGGACTTGATAATTGGGGGAATACAATAACCACAATGTTGCTCATGTGATTGTATATTAATGATACCAAAAAAAAAAGAGTAAGTCAAAGAAAGGATGGTGAATTAGCTCTCAAAGCAGTTCACACCAAATTAATGGAGTGTCTTAAGTTCTGTATCAAACAGACCTAAGACTAATGGCACAACTGCAGCCTGCAGGCAGCCCAGAGAGTTTGTTTTTTTTCCATGAAGGACTCAGATGACCAACACTGGGCAAAACCCTGTTGGAATGAAGTCAGTCAGATAACCAAATCCAAGTACATCACCCTGATCCTACTGTGAAAGGCAGCAGAGCATCCTAACGTTTTTGTTCTTGGCTTTTGTACCTCAAGCTGTGACTTCGTCAGGAAATGACTGGGATTTATTATTACTTGGATGCTAACAGCTTAAGAATAAATGGTTAAGAACCCAGAATGAATTAAATGTTATTCAAGGTCCTGCCTGGGTTGAAAAGTGCAAGAAGGATGCCTCAATGCAAAAGTACTTTATCAGTGTTTGCTAATGTCTGAAAACCCATATGAGGAGTCCTTTGAGCATAAATGTTTTACTCTGTTAAACTACAGATATTCCGACTAATGTAACATCAACATGCTGCCAGATACTTATGCCTCGGGCAGAATAAATATGTAATCTTTAAAAAAAAACCGTAACAAATAAAGTGCTGCAGGATTTCTATAGTCATCTAACCAGAAAGTTCAGGAAGGGCTTTGGAAATGGTTACTGAAGAAAGGGTAGGATTGGAGATGAATGGAGGCAGGATGGTATTCCAGGTGAAGGGGACATCATGAATCAAGGTGAGTTGGCATTCACATGTTTGGATTCCTAATTAGAAGGGAAGCTATAAACCTATATTTGTGATAGTTATTTATGTAATCCCGATTTTTAGTCTCTATTATGTAATCCCTATTTATCTCCCTAATTCTTTAATTTTTAATGAACTTTAAGACTTCATAAATGATTCAATGAGTTTTAGTAAATTCATAAGGTTGTGAAACCATCATCACAATTCTGTTTTAGACCATTTCTATCACCCAGTAAGAGTCCTTGTAGTCAGTTCCTGCTCCTACCCCTAGCTGAGGCAATCACTGACCTGTTGCCTATAAATTTTTATTTTTTGAAAAGATAAAATAGTTCAAATGAAATAGATGAAATAAATGAAATAAAACATATGTAGTCTTTTGCATTTGACATTTTTCACTTAAATATTTTGAGGTGCACTCATGTTGTAACATGTATCAGTAGTTCATTCTTTTGATGTTGAAGTATATTTCACTGCATCAATATACCATATGTGTTTATTCATTAGTTGATGGATTTTGTATGGTTTCCAATCTTTGGCTACTGGGCATAATGCAATGAATATAGTCAAACAAACTTCTGCTTGGACGTGTTTTCATTTCTGTTAGGTAGATTACTCAATCTACTAAGATTACTGGGTTTTAGGAAAACTAAGTTTTTAAGAAACTGACAAATTGTTTTTAAATTGACTGTATCATTTTACATCCTTACTAGCAAGGTATGAGGCTTTCTGTCTCTCCACATTCTTTACAACACTTGGCATTGTCTGTCTTTTTTATTATAGTCAGTCTAGTATGCAATTCACTGTGATTTTAAAATTTATATCTCCTAAATATCTAATGATATTGAACACCCTCTCATGTGCTTGGTGGCTATATGTATGTCTTTTTTGATATGTCTATACATCTCTTATAAAGTGTATTATTTGCAAGTATTTTTTTCCCAGTCTCTGGCTTAGCTTTTCATTTTCTTGAAACACAAAAGTAATTAATTTTAATGAATCCCATTTATCATTTATGGAACTCTTTTTGGATCTTACCTTTAGTATTGGATCTAATAACTCATTGATTAATCCAAAGTCATGAAGATTTTCTCCTATTTTTCCTTCTAGAAATTTTTTGAGTTCTTCCATTTAGGTCTATAATGCATTTTGAGTTAGTTTTTTATTATGGTGTGAGGTAACTGTCTAAGTTTGTTTTAATTTCTTTTGCAAATGGGTACCAAATTGTCCCAGTATTGTAAAAAACACTATGCCTTCTCCTTTGAGTTACCTTTGTACCATTGTTGAAAATCAGTTGTTCATGTATGTATAGGTATACTTTTGGACTCTACTTTATTCCATTGATTGAGTTGCCTACTTTTATGCCAATACTACACTATATTGATTACTGTAGCTTTATAATACACATTCAAATCAGGTGGTATTAGTTCTTTAACTGTTCTTTTTTTAATGTTGTGTTGACCATTCTAGGTCCCTTGAATATTAGAATCAGTTTCTTAATTTCTATAAAAAGGCCTTCTGGATTTGTTTCATTATAAGAAAAAAAGGGCTTTCTTTTTTTTTCATAGGGATTGCATTGAATCTATAGATCAATTTGGGGAGAACTGGTATTATGAAAATATTGAGTCTTCAAATTTATAGAAATGAAATGTCTCCATTTACTTGTATCTTCTTTAATTTTCTCAGGAATTTCATATAGTGTTTAGTGTATTAAACCATGTATTTTTGTTACATTTATTATTAATTTATTTTATTATTTTTGATGCTATTGTGAATGAAATTGTTCTATTAGTTTCCTTTTGCTGGTATGCTGATAAAATTGATGTTTATATATTGATATGCATTCTCTGAGCTTGTCAAGCTCATTTATTCATTCTGGAAGGTTTTATTCCTGGCGTGGTTATTCACTGATTTCACAGGTTAGAGCACCTAACAACAGAGTGAAATGGAAGCAGCATGAACAAACATCTTTTTCATTCCTAGATTTAGGGGGAAAGTGTTCAATCTTTCAGTATTATGAATGATGTTAGTCATAGGTTTTCACAGATGTCATTCATCATATTGAGGCAGTTTTCCTCTGTTTTTAGTTTGTGAAGAGTTTTTATTATCAATGAATGTTGGATTGTGGTAATGCCTTTTCTGTGTCTATTGAAATCATTATGTTTTCCTTTAGTCTACTAATACAATGTAATATATTAATTTATTTTTCAATGTTAACTAAATGTACCTTTCTGAGATAAAATTTAATTTGGTCATGGTTTTAAATCTTTTTTATATTTTGTAGAATTTAGTTAACTTTTTAAAGAAGTTTTGTATGTATGTGTATCCCTCTTTGCCTCTAGTAATATGTCTTAGAGTCTATTTTGTCTGCTGTTAAGATAGTCATTCTAGCTACTACATTTACTACTTGCATGATGTATCTTTTTCCGTCCTTTACTTTCAACCTATTTGTCTTTAATCTAGCATATGTCCCTGTAGACAGCTTATATTTCCTTTTTTATCAAATCTGATCATCTCTGCCTTTTGAGTGAGGTGTGTTTAGTCTATTCAGAAGGATTGTAATTATTAATGATTGTAATTACATTTATCATCTTGTTGTTGGTTTACTATTTGTTCCAATTATTTTTGTTCCTCTATTCTTCTTTTGCTTTCTTTTTATATATTAACTAAATATATTTTGGTGTACTATTTTAATTGCTCTGTTGATATACATATGTACAGTTGTTTTTATTTGTAGTTAGTCCAGGGACTAAATATGCATCTTAGGTCATCACAATATACTCCAGAAAAATACTAACTTAGTTCTAGTTAAAATATAGAAACTTTGCTCCAATACATTTCCCTCTCTTTTGTGCTATTTTGTCATATATATACATCTATATATGCAAAAAACCCAACAACACAATGCTTTATTATTGCTTTTACAATTTTATCCATTTTAAAGAAATTAAGAAAAAATTAAAAAATACATTCATGGAATCTTTTGTTTTTATCCACATTTAACATTTCCTGTACTCTTCAGTTCTTTTGAGTTTTGTTACTCTCTGGTATCATTTCCTTTTAGGATGAATGACTTCCTTTAGTATTTATTGTAAGGTATGTCTTTTAGCAACAAATTTTTTTAGTCTTTGTTTATCTAGAAATGTCTTTATTTTGCCTTCATTTTTGAAGGATGGTTTTTCTGGAGACAAAATATATGGTTGGCAAGAATTTTTTTTTTCACAGTTGAAGGTGTTATTCCACTGCCTTCTGAACTCAATTGTTTTTTATGATAAATCACTGTTAATCATTTCTCTGCATGTGATGGGTCATTTTTTCTTGCTGTTTTCAAAAGTTTTTCTTTTCCTTTGACTATAAAGAGTTCACCTATGATGTGTCTAGGTGTGGATCTCCTTGGGTTTTTCTAAATGAGATTTACTGAGCTTCTTGGACCTGCAGATTAATATTTTTATTAAATTTGGGAATTTTTAAATTATTTCTTCAAATAAATTTTTCTGTTCTGTATTAGTTTCCTGGACTGCTGTAACTCCATGCCAAAAATTAGGAGGCTTAAACAACAGAAATTTGTCTCTCAGTCCTGGAAGCTAGAAGTGCGAAACCAAGGTATTGGCAGGGTTGGTCCCTTCTTAGGAATGGGAAGGAGACCTAGTTCCATGCCCTTCCCCCAGCTTCTGGTAGCTGCAGGCATTCTTGCCTTCCCTGTATCATCACGTTGTCCTTCTATGTCTATTTTTCTCTATATCCGGATTTTCCCTTTTTATAAGGACATCAGCCATACTGCATTAGGGCCCACCTTAATTACCTCATTGTAACCTGATTGTCTTCAAATTCTTTAGTTCCAAACAAAGTCACATGCACAGGTTCTGGGAGTTAAGATTTCATAATCTTTTTGGAAGACACAATTCAATCCATAACATGCCCCCTTTGCTTTCTCCTCTCCTCTGGAACACCAATTATATGCAAGGTGAATGATGCCGTTCAACTGGTTTCTGAGGCCCTGTTCATTTTTCTTCAATCTGATTTATCTTCAAGTTCACAATTTTCCCCCCTTATTCCATCTCAAATATGCTCGTGAGCCATCTAGTGAATTTTTTAAAAAATTTCATATACTGTAATTCAACTCTAGAATTCCATTTTGGTCTCCTTTTACAATTTCTACCTTTTTTTAAAATTGAGATTCTCTATTTGTTGAGTCATTGTCATCATCTTTTCCCTTTGTTGTCTAAACATAAGATTCATTTAGTTTATTTAATTTATTAATAAAAGCTGTTTTAAAATCTTTGCAAATCTAACATCTGGGGATAATCAGAGACAGATTTTATTGACTGCCTTTTCTTCCCCCTGAATATGGGTCAAATGTCCTTGTTTCTTTATATGTTTTGGAATTTTTGTTAAATAAATTTGACAAGATATATTATAATTCTGGATTTTGACTTTTCTCCTCTGAGGGATGCTGTTTTTGCTGTTATTTTATTTGTTTAGTGATTTGCATGGACTAAATCTGTGAACTCTGAACCCTGAAAGTTACAGCTGCTGGTAACTTTTATTTTTAAGCCAGTTTCTTAGGTATCACCCCTATTTCTGCATAAATCAGTGTTCAGGCAAAGACAGGTCAGAAGTGTGCTCAAACAACTTAAGCTAGTAACGCTTCCATTCTCTGCTAATGGATCTGAGGGTAAGCTGTGGAGCACATGGAAATTTCAGGCCATTCTCAAGTTTGTCTTGGCTTTTGTTTCCTTCCAGGAACTCTTCTATTTCTCCTGAGAATGTGTACATGTTCCACTACTAAGGTTGTTCAAATTGCTTGAGCCTATCCCAGTCTTTCCTGCAAATCTGCACAGTGTTCAGTCAATTCAGGATCTGTGGGCTGCTTATTAATCCTCTTATGCCTATCTCACCTCCCAGAAGTTCCTATAAAATCTCTGGCTTTTAGAAAGTCCAGCCCATTGCTTGCCCCAACCAGGCCTGCAACCTCAGCTAGTGTAACCCCTGGGTGTCCCTATTAGCTGACTACTAAGCTGACCACTTTAACTGCCAGTGCTCCAGTATAGGTGAACATTCTACGGTCTGGTAGCAAGGCTGCTGGTTTTCATGAGCTAAAAGAGGCAGAAGATAGAAGAGAGAAACCACTGACAAAAACACCTCAGACTTACACTGTTCTTAGCTGTAATTCAGTATGTTTAACAAATACACACTTCTTAACTGTTATATGTCTTCTATTGATTTCCAGAGCACTGTATAGTTATTTCTGATGATTTTGCCCAGTTGTGTACTGGTTTTTGGGGGAGACAGTTATGCTTGCTTCCCCATTCTGCCCTGCTTGAAGAGATTCTCTCATTTCAGGAGGTTTTTGCCTGTCTTGTCTTTGATTTCCTCAGCATTGTGCATTGACTCTTCACTGTGCCACACAACTATGTTATCTCAGATGCCTTTGGTCCTGGCAGCTTGGGAGTTAGACTAGACCAGTATTGGAGATGGCTGAGCCAAACAAAATGGATAGGACCTTCATCTCCAATATCTTACTCTGTCTCTAGAAAATAACAAGCTTATTCAAGCACCCATGAGTTTTCTTATCTATTAGCATTCTCTGGAATGTATTACTTCTCCTTTTCAAACCACCTGCACCTCTCAGAGTCTGCTCAGGATAATCCTCCTTTACAAAGTCATTCCTAATTACTTCAACACCCTTCAACTCTCCTTCTCTTTGAACTCTTTGGTTCTTTTTTTTGCCATTATTTTTGGAAATTACACAGATTCTATCATATATTCTTCTCTTGACTATACTTTTAGTGCACTAGTCTTTCTTATTTCCCCAGGGATATCACATTTATTGATGGCAGAAGCAAAGGTATTATTATTTTACATGTCTCAAAGATTTTACTAAAATCCTAGGTATAACTAGTGCACAATTTAGAGTTAGTAGGTTGAATTGAATGTGATCAATGGTGCCTGATTGGTGATAACGTCCTATCCTTTTAGAAAAATTAGAATCATAAAAAGATGTCATACTCCTCTTTTACATGGTGCACATCTATGCTTGCCTAAACCACTCTACTTTTCAAAATCTAGATAAAATACTTCCTTCATGAAGCCTTTCCTGGTTCCCTCCTTGAACCTTCAGTATATCCTATACTTTGCCTGTTTGTCACTTTCTGTCCTGCATCATCTTTGCATATGCCTTTTCCCATTAGATATGTGCATCAGCTTCAGGCAAGGATTCTTCTCTCTAACCTCATTGATAGACTATCCTGGTATACAATTAATTTAGTACTTGTTTACTAAATGAATGAATTAATGAATGAGGCTGAATCTTGGCTTTATAAATTACAGTTAATTTGTAGAATATAGTGGTTGAATATAGAGAATGTGTCCTCTAAAATCATAAGTCAAAGCTGGGAAGGAACTTACAGATGATCTAGGATAGTTCCTTTTCAGATGGGGTCACTGAGCCCATCTGAAACGACTTGACCCAGTGAATTAGTAGCAGAGATCTCTGGATAGCTAATGAGGTTGCCTCACATGCTTTGTTCTCACATCCTAGGGAATGGAGAGTGAAACTGTGGCTTTGTGCATGTTGTAATCAGCTATTGGCTTCATCAGATTCTAAGTTTCATTTAGTGCTTCTTTCATGTAAATGAATTTATATCCAAACGCTTTCACTATCAACAGTACAGTGACCTTGCATTCACTTTAGGGTAACAAATTAAAGAGCCCACTCTAACATCCGAGTGACCGGTCTAACTACCAAGGCTCCTCCTTTGATGAAACGATACTAATACATCCCAATGTATTGACTGGCCCTTAACAAGTAAATTCAAAACTAACAAGAAAACGTAAACCTAATGTGATTTCCCTAACCAAAACAGAAAGCAAATAGACTCCGCTCCCTGTGAAGCGTACAGCTACTAAAATTCAACAACAATATCAGTTCTGCTTGATGAGGGCAATAGTAAGCCTTTAGCTCATCTATTAAAAAGATTGGAATCCAGGCTGATTTCACAGCACTCGGCAGGAGGCCGAGCATCAGGGAGCTGACGCGGGCCGTATTCCAGCTGTACTTAAGGAAGGCGGTACCCAAGACATCGACCTCGAGCAAAAAGCCTATCTACATATGTGGTTCAGATTTAGCAGCAGAACATTGCATTTGCCAGGTTGCTGATGTTTAGGAGCATGTTAACCTCAAATTAAAGAAATAGCAAAATCACAGTTATAGGTTCTTCAAATTAAGTTAGGTAGCTGACTGCCATGCTTTCGTTTTAATGGGGTGAGGGTCCTTTGGGAAAAGGCACTAATAAGTGTGACAAGCATCCCCATCCATAGACTCGTCTCTTCTGTCCTCTTAAAGCAGCCTATGTGTACCTCTTTTATAGCCACTGTAGAATCTTTCCTAGGCCCCCACACCCTTTACCCATTCTGCTCCTCTGCACCATCCTGACTTCCCCTATAGCATCTGAGAATACCATAACCAGAGGTAACTGTTTTCACTAACTGAGGATGTATTATATGCTAGGCTCTCTATTAGCTGTCTTACCTTACCTCATTTAATCACAAGTATCTTAAGTCAGACATTGCTACATGCATTTTAGAGGTGAGGTATACAAGATCAGAAATTAATTGACATGCTTAGGGTCACAGAGCAGTAAGGGGTAAAGACAGGTCTTAAATTCCCAATGACCTTTGCACTGACACTTTGGTTTCATATTTTCATCCTTGATTTTGACGTTGGTTTCCCTGAAGACATCACTTGCAGTTACCATTCTCCATTTCCTTTGTCTAACCTCTGGGAAAAGCAGCACACAGCCTTAGCCCTATTACAGTCCCCTAGGGTCTCCTTTCGGGAGAAGGGTCTCCACAGTAGGGGAAAGCAATCAGAGAAAAGGCACTTTGCATAATTTTTCCCATGTAGTTCTATATGCTCAAAATAACTTTGGGGAGCCACCCAAGGTGCAGACTTCTATAGTGTGGTCTGTAGATAATAACAATAAAAATAAAAAATATGAGGAAAGCCAAGAAACCTTTACTACTATATTCTCATATTACACATAAGAGGTGAGTAAAACATACAAATCTGACATTTTTTTATAAGAAAGTGTTCTCTCAAAAATTCAGTTCTTGCTCTATTTCATATGATAATCATTGTCTATTCACTGCACACAGTTATAATGGTAAGTGGAAAAAGCAGAGAATAAAATCTCATCCATGCTATGATTATAAGAAGGAAAAATTATGAGTGCATATGGAAAATAATTGGAAGGGAATGCAAAAATGGAGGCAATAATTTGTTGGTGTGGTGAGACTGGCATGATTTTCTTCTTTCATTTTGATTCCTATTAAAGCTATTATGGTGTTGCTTATGCAATAAATAATTTTTGAAAGTATTAACAGTAAATACCAATTAAAAGTAAAACATGCAAGGTGTGTGCCAACACCATTAGGAAGCATAATGTGGCATTCCTACGTCTGCTGGGATTCTGGATTCTGGTGAGGCCTTCATTCCTAGTGTCACAAAGTACAATCAGTCCCCAGCCATGTAAATGGAGGCAAGCACTGATGAGGGTCATCTCAGTGCTTGGAAGCGGAGGGGCCCGGGGCATCCTACCAGACACTTCACTGGAAGCTTTTCTGTGTCTGTGGGCCTGATAGCCTGACAGGCATGGCTCTGTAGATCTTTTCTAAATAACTTACACTGACTTCCATGAAAACATCTTTACTCTGTTTTCCTTAACGTAATCTGACCCAAACTGCAGTCATCACCTGCATGGGATATGATAATAATCAAAGGCATGGCAAAGTCTGTACGAGAAGTTTTCGACATGTGGTGCTGGAGTAGCAACTTCGGGGACTTGTTAGAAATGCAACTGGTCTAGCCCCTCAGTCTTTCTGGATCAGAAACTCTGGGGGTGGGCCCACACACCTGTGTTTTAACACACCTCCCAGGTGATTCTGATGATCAGCATGTTTTGAGAGCCCCGGGACTAAACATACCCTCATCTTGTCCCCACCCTCCATTAGCTGAAGGAGCTAATATTGTACCTTTTTCAGGACTGATCACTTAGCTCATATCATTCATTTACTATTTCAGGTTAAAACAATGAAAGTTATTTAAATGCAAATGTGCACAGAAAAGATGGTGGTATACGATTTTATGGACTATTAACATGTTAGATTGGGTTAATTTGTCAGTTTGCCTTGAAAGAACAGGGTCTATAGGCTTTGGAAGTTGAGAGTTTAAGAATAGAGAGCAGTTATGAGAAGACAAAATGTGAGAGTGGGCAGGGGAAGCTATCGTAGAGATAGCTGGGGGTGAGCAGCACTAGGAAGCCCTTTAAAGGAGTAAATCTGCGCCCTGCAAACGAGACTTACCCACCTCTCAGGCTACCCAAACCAGCACCCGATGCATTCGAACCAGTTCACCATCCTCCTTGGGAAGTGGCTTGTAACTAAAAGGTGGATGTACCCATTCTCTGAACATATATTTGGGATTTAGTACTTAAAATGGGCCTGCTTGGAAGCTTAAACGATTGTCCAGAACACACTGCCTGCAAAATAAGATGCAAAGCTATTTTCAATCAGAGCAAAAATAATGTGCAAGTCTTGTCTTTGTGCATAATTATGAATCATTTATCCTGGATTGAGCCCTGCTGAGCATGGTTTCATCCTAGGATCACCATAATTTCCCTGAGAACACAGACCTTCTTGCTTCAGCACTTCCCCACTGAGGGCTTATTAGAGAAATTACACAGAAGCTACACGACAAAAACAAAACCTTTACTGGAGACTATCAAAGATGTCACCTACAGCAGCAACATACAGGGGACTACCTCAGGGCCTGTGTACCCTTTGTGTGACATCATCACTCCTGATCTGTGCGTCACTTTGGGTTTCACTGTGCAGCCACTTATCTTGCAAAAAATGAGCAGCAGGGTGATGACAGTGAAAACATAAAGTTGCTTTATTGGGCATTAAAAGAAAACTGAATGCTGAAATCATGGACACATATTTCCTGTCTACATAGGCAGACTTAACCCTGTGACAGCTTGTTTTCTTCCATTGCTACACCCTTTTGCCTCCAGAGAGCGTCTCCTTTACAAAGAGACAACCATTTGTTTTGTAGCACGACACTGACTGACTACTCAATCCCTCATATAATTTGTGTTTGCAACTTGTTCCTGCTGTTTTCTAGGTTAAATATCTGTAGTCTCCTGATTCTATTCTCATGACTAAGTAGGGAAGCTGGAGAGAATAACAATCATGAATATGGGCTTCTGAGCTGAAGTGTCTGAGTTCAAATCCTGTCTCCACCACCCACTAGCTGTGTGACCCTGGGCATGTAATTCAACCCTCAAGTTTGTCAGCTTTCTCACTGATTATGTGGTGACATTTATAGCTACATCATGGGTGGTCAGAGAGGATTAAATGAGATAATACTTAGAGACCCCCGGTAGTTAAATAGAAGTTGGTTTCCTTTCCTATGCTCTTCCATCTGTCCTGTCTCATCCACCTCTTTCTCCTCTGGTTACATTCGTTGGCTGCCTTTCCTCCTAAAACAGGTTACTAAGAGCACAAGGCACCTGTAATGCACTGCCCCTGTGATGGTTTTCTCCTGGAGCTTAGGTTTTTCTAATAACATACATCTTTATATTTAACCCATCTTTTACAACTAAGTTAGGGAAGCCCTTCAGATATAATTTATTCATTTACAAACATTTCACCGTTCTTTTGCCTTCTTATCAAGCAATAGTGAATTACCTTTCTTAAAATGGGAAAAAAGTAGGAAAAAATGCCATGGCCTCACACACACAGCTGAATGAAGCATGGTATGCACTCCCAACACAACTCGAACTTCATTTCTAATCATAATTTAAAGTCTTTTTTATCCATACGGTGCTCTCTCTTTCAAGTCCAATATTCGCTGGTACAATACATTAGTAGCTTTAAAATGTCCCTTTCAGGCAGGAAATGTGAGCTATTAGCAGAGCTATAATACACCAGCTAAAGGAAAAGGGTGATAGGCGTGGGTGTGGGCAAAAGGTGTTTTATGCAACCCCACTGGGACATCATCACTTTAGAAAACAATTTTACAGCCATATGGTTAAATTAACTGGTAGTTAGAGGCAATTATGTGAGAAAGTAAAAATATTTATGTTCTTTAGAGCTCCAAAACTGTCATTTGAAGTGTGACAAATTTTTAAGTAATTTCACCTGCAACTTTTGAAAGATTAGTTCTATGACTAAGGGCATAAAATTGAAACAGGTTGCCACTGTGAAATAAAATCAAACCTATCTCCTCCTTGTAATTTTGCTTGAATTTAGTGCTCATGAAATGTCTCACTGTCATAGAGCTCATGCTCAAATCTTTACTTTCTAAACAACCACAATTTGGAATTTAAGATTTAAAAATGCCACCTTCTCCAGGGAAACCTAAAATATGTACATGGGCATACACATACATACATATATGCACTTCTGGTGCCAAGCCCTACATTTTCTTTTGCCATTTTCCTGATGATAAGCATAAGCTTACACTTTTTCCATTATTTTTGTTTAAAAGCACATTGGAAGCCATAAAATATAAAAGAAGGAATCACCTCCTATTGTAACTTCTGCATAGCTATTTTATGGTTGCCCATTACCATTTTTGTCTCTGCTCATGTACATTTACATTTGTACACAATTGTAACTTTGGTGTATATACAATTTTGTGTTTTCTTCAACATTTTATATTGTGCATTTTTAGTAATGATACACAGTCTCCACAACCATCATTTTAACAAGCTACAAAATATTCTATTGAATGACTGCACCATAATTCATTATTCTATTCTACTGTTGGGCACTTAGAGGGCTTCCAGTATTTCACTAATGCACATGGTGCTGCGACAAACATTTCTATGCTATGGCTTTCCTTTCTTTTATTCTCTTTCCTTGGGCTAGTGTCCCAGGATGCTGACTGTACCAGGTTAAACTGTTATGGGCTTCTTACTTTGGTAGCTCTTGATACCTAAGGCCAAACTGCTTTTCAAAGTGTTTTATCATTTTACATGACCTCTAGCAATATATAAATTCATCTATACCTCTGTGTATTTCAATTTCATAGCAGCATGTTTACTTATATGGTTTCAATGATACTATACATGATTCTAAAGAATTTGCTGTTTCTCTTAATCTTTGGCTTTGGTTAAAGGCCTTTGGTTCCTGCAGCTTTAATTGTTAGTATCAAAGCATTCACCTGGAAGTGCATTCATGGACACACACGGACCCAGCCCCAGATATTAGACTTGGACTGGGTTGGGGTGGGGAAATCAGTCAAATATATACCCTTACTTGTTGGAAGCTAAGCTGCAAATGAACTAAGATGCAGAGGAAAATGAAACGTAGTATGTGGAGCTCAGTCTCCACACTTTCTCACTTCATTTTCACCTCTTGTTTACACCAATTCATTGTCTCAGTCCTCAACTCCAGCTCCTACAAGGCTGTGTTCTCTTTTATTCAAGGTGGGACACCAGCCTTTGTATATTACTGTTGATCCATAAGACCTTTTGCCATAGCCTAATTGCCTCTGAAAGTCACAGTGAAAATATATGATTTCAGTCCATCCCCCTCCAACCCTTACCAACTGCTCCCAACCAAACACACAAAAGGCTGCCCATGGAGCCATGCCTGGAACCAGCCCCCAGACTGCAGAGGAGAACAGGGCTAAGTGCGCTCTGGGCTGACCAAGCAATGGGTAACTTTTCTGAGCTCCCCGCAACACGGATCATGAGTTGTGCTCATCTAATCACAAGAGACTGGATCAGAGCCAGCAACTTATTTCACATGGGTCAGTCAGCAGCCCAAGACAGAAATAAGTTTGAATCAATGCAATCAAAAGGTGAAAACCTCCATTAACTGGAGGTATAAGGAGCAAAGCTTATTGATTCCTTGAGTTGTTCTAGCTCTCATAAAAAATTATAGCTTTAACCTTTCATATATGATGGTTCCAGTCTAATTTTTATTATGATGTCATGAATAGTGTATGTGCATTTTATGGCAAATGTGCACTTCTGAAAAATGAAAATGCCATATTTACTTTTACATTTTTCTTCCACCTAGAATTTCATCCCCATATTGGGAAATTTCTGATCAGGGCAGCACTCATAAGCATCAGCTCCTTGAGGTTTCTAAGGACATCAGTTTCCCAGCCAAAAGAGACTGAGTGAGATAATAATATAGGCACCACACACTTCTGGAATAATTCTTGCAAATGAGCTTTGAAGGTTACTTGAGCTTGAAAAAGGAACTGCTCTGTACCTTTGATGAATATCATGCTCGGTTGTCTGTTGCACATTAGAACTGGGCCCATGTGGATGGGAGGGTGGGCTAAGCAGCTGGATCAGCCCATCAGTGGAGATGAATTTGGCCACAGAAGTTTTCATGAGCATAGTCCCAGATTCTTTTGCTATAGTTTGGTTCTCACATTAGGAGCATATTTGTATCCTATAAAAAGGGTGTTGTTTCTATCAAGATCCATATACAAAATTAGGAGTAATTAGCATTGAGCTATTTGTCATTTAATGGGAAGAAGTGAGGAAGAACACAATACCTGGGTTTGATTCTCATCCCTTTTCTGTGATAATTCTGCCTCTCCTTCCTCCGCTGTGGTGATGAGTCTTTGAGTTTCGTTTTACAACACTAACATTAAATAATGGACCTAGTAGGGATGACTGGTCATTCTTTCCCTGGATCAAGACTTCAACACTTAGAAGGAGAGGAAACCCTGGCTTGAAAGTTTATTTCAGTGATCTGGATTTCAGTGACCTCTGTCACTATCACCTGTGCAACGTTAAGCAAGAACTAGACTTTAATAAAAAGAGTGAGCTTCTCACGGGTGGATGGCACTTGCCCAAGTTTACAGTGAAGAAAGACCCACTTTTCACACTTTGCAAAATCCTTTCATTTTCTTAAAGATCTGGGATGGGGGAGAGGAAGGGTTGTACAGTCAGAACTGTAAATGTTTATAGTCATCATCTTCATTTCAATAACTATAAAGCTGACTCTGGTGATGCTTGTGCTATCTGGTAGCACACAAATGAATGTCTTTCCCTGTGCATATAACCCACAATGAAAAATCTGTTGATATTCTAGGTTTTTAAAAAATCATACTGAAAACACTTTTTCCATTTCCTATAAGGTGGAATTAAGTTATTCATCCCCAATAATAGCTCCATGACATGGAAAAGTACTGTGACAGAGAGAATGTGACATCACCACAGACCATAGAGTAGCTTCATGACTTAATAGGAGTTTCACAGGAAATGGGCAGACTGTTCTGGGGAGAGAAAAGGGCCTGGAGGGTACCAAGACCTTGTTGCCAGAAGGTTGGGAAGCTTCTCTGCGCATGCACAGCTGGCACAGTTTCCTAGGTTCCCTCTACCAGGGAAGCCTGGTAAGTCCCCCATCCCTGCTCCCAGAGCTGACTGTGGGCCCTCCTGCCCTGTTTTCTTTGCCAGCTGCCATGGGAAAAAAGCATGTGGCTGGCCCCACAGGGCCTGAGGAATACCCTGTGACACACATAACTGAATGAATATGTGTATTTTTAGCCCCGAGAATTGGATGAATTGACTCAGATCAAAGCATAATTGTCTTTAGCACTGTGTCCTTATAACCTACAAGGTGATTTGCAAAGTGTGAATGCCTTGCTTCACACTCCACGATCAGTGCTGTCACTAATACTTATGCTAATAGTGATATTACCATTAATAAATAGTAAATAGACAGGGACTTCCCTGGAAAGTCATATATATACATCATACTGAAGGAGATTTCTCTCATTCTTTCAGCCATTTTGGGGGAGCACAATGTGCTGTTCTAAGAGCGTTCTGCTGCTTTGAAGAATGTCCAAATGGCAAGTGGGATGACCCAAGAGAATTCTGGGAAAGCTACATTGAAAGGGTAATGGCTTTTTGCGTATTTTTGAACATGAACATTCCCTTGCCCACATTTTCTATACTTCCTCATTTCTGTGTTTGCTTCTAAAGGGCAGAGGGCCAAGGAAGAGCTGAACTTGTTCCAAAGGGAGGTGTTTCTGGCAGGTGTGAGGATTTTCCGATAATAAAAACATGTAGCAACTAGCAGTCGCCTCAGCTGAGCAGCAGCTGCCTCACCATGCTGCCTACTAGAGCCTGCCTTGGAAGTGTGCTTGGCTTCAGAAACTAGGCGGACCCACTTCTGTGCTTCCAACCATTTGATCTTCTTACCACTTAGCCCATCACTGGGGATTCCCAACTACTAAATTAGGAAAGTTTGAAAAACTCCTCATTTCAACACCAATTCCCATCAGCTACGGCAGGCAGAGCACATTGTTTTGCCTTAAGTACACCACCTTCCTCAAAGAGTTTGTGGCAAATATAAGGACACAGGGATGATATTTAAACAAGGGGAAGAATGTGTCAGCAGGCATATATTTTGGGGGAAAATAAGTTTTCACACCAGAGGTGGGCAATTCCAGAATCTTCCGTGTCTCTGGACTAAACATAGCACAAATGTAGGTGAGAAAATGCTCTTCATCTGGTTAATGTGGGTGAAAGTCACAGCGAGTTGAAACTGACTTCATTTTTATTGCTCTTGTGTAGGTAGGAGATGGATGTTAATAATGTTTTAGACATACATTTTTATAAGGGTTTTAGAGGCCTTAGGCCAACGTGACTGGTTTTCTAAGATTTTCTTTATGCTGTTTGCACATTTTTGAGCTGCAAACTAAGATTCTATGAGCCTGTTACTTTCAAGTGCAGATAACAACATGATTGAAACAAATCACTATTAAAGAAGAGCAGAGATAGACGAACACGTTTTCTTCCATTTTATTGGGACTTACCAAATGTTGGAAGTTAAAAAAAAATAGTCAAAAACAAATACCCTGCAGAAACAGTGCTGAAATATTTGATGTTTAAAACAAGAACAAAAGAAAAAGCATTAGTCAAGATATTTCACCAAAAATTAGTAGTGAAGTTGGAAACAAGGCATTTTGATGTGCAGTAAGGTCATTCTCCATCTGTGGGCTATACAAAACCAAGTGGTCAATATTCATTTAGCCCCACAACATTTTTCCTGTGATTAGTGGTAGTGTTGTTATTGCTAATGTTTCTGGAAAGATATCAGAGGCTTGTGTGGCATGAGGGTTTGTAAACTGGTGGATTTTGATATGGGTACTGTATTTCATCATTTTCCTCCTTTATTTTAAGGCTGTCTTGATTCCCCAGACCCATCTGGATTCCCAAAATAATAATAATCTTCCCAACAAGTATTTATATTTGTATAATTTGATTTACATATAAAAATAGTGTCATTCACAAGTGCATGTGAAGTCAGAGGCATTTGTGTATGTATTTTTATAAGCGATGATCCCACCATTGGCTCTCCCCAGAGCAGGCCAAGCCGGGAACAGACTATTTCCGTCAGCTAGAATGTCTGGCTCTTGATGCACAGTACTAGGAAGAACTGGGTTAGAACATGAAGTGCTGGGGCCAAGGTAACGGGCTGGATACCACTTAGCTTTGCAGAGAGGATACAACTGTGTCTTAGGGACACAGATACCCCCTGGTCATCTGACTGGGAGCTGCATATGATTGATCTCAAGGGAAATCCAAGTGTGAATGGTCCATTATGATCATCTGTGTCCAATGAGACACATACAAAATGCACATGCCCTACAACAATAGGGTTCTCCTTCATGAACACAGGGTAACCATCATGTTTCCTAAATGTAAAGTGTTGGTGGGCGATGGGAGAAAAGTTCCTCTGGGCTCCACGGTTCTATTTTCTAGGTCACCCACATTGGAACTTTTTTTTTTTTTTAAATAATTATTTTTTATTGAAGGGTAGTTGACGCACAGTATTACATTACATTAGTTTCAAGTGTACAACACAGTGGTAGAACATTTATATACATAACTCGAGGTTCCAGCTATCACCCTACCAAGCTGTTACAATATCTTGACTATATTCCTTATGCTATACATTACATCCCGGTTACTTATTTATTTTACCATTGGAAGTCTGTCCTTCTTTTTTTTTTTTTTTTTTGTGAGGGCATCTCTCATATGTATTGATCAAATGGTTGTTAATGACAATAAAATTCTGTATAGGGGAGTCAATGCTCAATGCACAATCATTAATCCACCCCAAGCCTAATTTTCGTCAGTCTCCAATCTTCTGAGGCATAACAAACAAGTTCTTACATGTAGAACAAATTCTTACATAGTGAATAAGTTACATAGTGAACAGTACAAGGGCAGTCATCACAGAAACCTTCGGTTTTGCTCATGCATTATGAACTCTAAACAGTCGGTTCAAATATGAATACTCATTTGGTTTTTATACTTGGTTTATATGTGGATACCACATTTCTCTCTTTATTATTATTATTTTTAATAAAATGCTGAAGTGGTAGGTAGATACAAGATAAAGGTAGAAAACATAGTTTAGTGTTGTAAGAGAGCAAATGTAGATGATCAGGTGTGTGCCTGTAGACTATGTGTTAATCCAAGCTAGACCAGGGCAATAAAACATCCACGTATGCAGAAGATTTCTCTCAGAACAGGGGGGGTGAGGTTCTAAGCCTCACCTCTGTTGATCCCCAATTTCTCACCTGATGACCCCCCTGCGACTGTGCCTGTCTTAGGTTGTTCCTCCCTTGAGGAATCTTACCCGTCTCTGGCTAACCAGTCATCTTCCGGGGCCATACAGGGAAATGTAAAGTTGGTAAGTGAGAGAGAAGCCTTATTGTTCGAAAAGGTTAGCTTTTTACTTCTTTGCATATTTATGCCCTGTGGCTTCTATGCCCAGCATTTGTCTTGAGGTATCTTTACCACTTGGAAGAATTATGATATTCGGTAAATTTGATACGAGGCACGAATTCTATTTAAGGGTTGTAATTAGGAAGGAAGAAGAAAAGCTATAGAAGTAGCAGGCGGAAGAAAACATGGGAAGATTGATTATTTCTTTGGCATATCTTCTTGTAGAGTAACTTCAGCATGAATAGGTTTTAAGCTACTACTTAAATTGCGCACACACATTAACATAATAGGAGTGTAGTTACATAACCAAAGCATATCTGTAATTACCAGCCATCTCCAGTGAAACCAAGTAAACCAGTTAGGCACCTTAGGCATTTGTGAAAACTTATCTATGACATGGTGGATATTGTCCAACTGAACTTGAACAGTCTGAGAGAAATCAGACAAATTAAAACAACCCATTCCTGGGGACTGTTCACATGCCATATGTTCTTTTAACAGTAAATAGTCTGTAGTTGTAAGATTTTGGAGCGCTACAATTTGCACTTCTCCAAATTCTTGGTTGAGTTCCAACAGTATAGATCCAGTCAAATTTGTTGTTTTACTGTATGCACAGGCCAGCTTAGATATCTCCTTCCTCATTCCCATGGCAACTCCAGGAACTGGTGGGATGAGTGCATCTACAGCTGTAGCAGTGCGTGGATCTTTGTTGGGGTTTTTTGATGATCATCTTCTGGCATGAGTCTTCCAGAGAGTGCAGGTGTTGGAAGTTCTTTTTCATATCGTATCTTAGTTCATTTTCGGGGTAGCCCAATTAGGCTTTGATCCTCTGTATAAACACAAACAGACCCTTTGCCTACACTTTTATATGCCCTTTATACCCTTGTGTAGAACTCGTTGGAGGTTACCACACAGGAACTGCCCTTTTTTTTTTTCCTTTGTTTTTGGTATCACTAATCTACACTTACATGATGAATATTATGTTTACTAGGCTCTCCCCTATACTAGGTCTCCCCTATAAACCCCTTTACAGTCACTGTCCATCAGCATAGCAAAATGTTGTAGAATCGCTACTTGCCTTCTCTGTGTTGTACAGCCCTCCCTTTTCTCCTACCCCCCCATGCATGTTAATCTTAATACCCCCCTACTTCTCCCCCCCTTATCCCTCCCTACCCACCCATCCTCCCCAGTCCCTTTCCCTTTGGTACCTGTTAGTCCATTCTTGAGTTCTGTGATTCTGCTGCTGTTTTGTTCCTTCAGTTTTTCCTTTGTTCTTATATTCCACAGATAAGTGAAATCATTTGGTATTTCTCTTTCTCCGCTTGGCTTGTTTCACTGAGCATAATACCCTCCAGCTCCATCCATGTTGCTGCAAATGATTGGATTTGCCCTTTTCTTATGGCTGAGTAGTATTCCATTGTGTATATGTACCACATCTTCTTTATCTAGTCATCTATTGATGGACATTTAGGTTGCTTCCAATTCTTGGCTATTGTAAATAGTGCTGCAATAAACATAGGGGTGCATCTGTCTTTCTCAAACTTGATTGCTGCGTTCTTAGGGTAAATTCCTAGGAGTGGAATTCCTGGGTCAAATGGTAAGTCTGTTTTGAGCATTTTGATGTACCTCCATACTGCTTTCCACAATGGTTGAACTAACTTACATTCCCACCAGCAGTGTAGGAGGGTTCCCCTTTCTCCACAGCCTCGCCAACATTTGTTGTTGTTTGTCTTTTGGATGGTAGCCATCCTTACTGGTGTGAGGTGATACCTCATTGTAGTTTTAATTTGCATTTCTCTGATAATTAGCGATGTGGAGCATCTTTTCATGTGTCTGTTGGCCATCTGTATTTCTTTTTTGGAGAACTGTCTGTTCAGTTCCTCTGCCCATTTTTTAATTGGGTTATTTGTTTTTTGTTTGTTGAGGCGTGTGAGCTCCTTATATATTCTGGACGTCAAGCCTTTATCGGATGTGTCATTTTCAAATATATTCTCCCATACTGTAGGGATCCTTCTTGTTCTATTGATGGTGTCTTTTGCTGTACAGAAGCTTTTCAGCTTAATATAGTCCCACTTACTCATTTTTGCTGTTGTTTTCCTTGCCCGGGAGATATGTTCAAGAAGAGGTCACTCATGTTTATGTCTAAGAGGTTTTTGCCTATGTTTTCTTCCAAGAGTTTAATGGTTTCATGACTTACATTCAGGTCTTTGATCCATTTTGAGTTTACTTTTGTATATGGGGTTAGACAATGGTCCAGTTTCATTCTCCTACATGTAGCTGTCCAGTTTTGCCAGCACCACCTGTTGAAGAGACTGTCATTTCGCCATTGTATGTCCATGGCTCCTTTATCAAATATTAATTGACCATATATGTCTGGGTTAATGTCTGGATTCTCTAGTCTGTTCCATTGGTCTGTGGCTCTGCTCTTGTGCCAGTACCAAATTGTCTTGATTACTATGGCTTTATAGTAGAGCTTGAAGTTGGGGAGTGAGATCCCCCCTACTTTATTCTTCTTTCTCAGGATTGCTTTGGCTATTCGGGGTCTTTTGTGTTTCCATATGAATTTTTGAATCACATTGGAACTTTTAAGCCGAGGTTTGATTGTAATTTGAAACCACATTCTTCACTGAGAGAGAATCCTATTTCAAAGTGTTTAGTGATGTAATATAGTTACAGATACAGATGTGTACATATATGTATATATATATATATATACATATATATATATATACACATATATATACACACATAGAGTTAATTGGCTAGATTTTATTAGTTAGGAAGGCAAGATAGTACAGTAAAAAGAAGATAACATTGGAGTTACACAAATTTAAATTGGAACTCCAAGTCCACACAACTTTTTAGTTGTATAACCTTGGGAAAGTTAAATAATTGACTGTGTCTTGGTTCCCCAAACTGTAAAACGGGATATGCTGGGTACCTCTCTTTCCCATTTGGTTGACTCTGAACTCCTCCTTGTCTTTCCTCACACTGTTTTCTAGCTCTTTTCACTTACATGGTTTTGGAATACATTTCCTTAAATGAAAACTCCCTATGCCAGTTAATAACAACTTTGAAAACTCCTCCACCCCTCCCAGTAGGGTCAGTTCCACCCCTCAACCCCACTCCCGACACAAATGCAGTATGTATGCATGTGTGTATGTGTCAGAGATGGGAGCTTCGGGCAGTACTTATCTCTATGCACCTATACTTTGCTATCTTGAGTTCTATGTAGCTTTCTGCTTCCATCTGGACAGGGCTATTCATGTGGGAAGAACCTCCCAGTTCTTCCCAGTGAGGGAGAAAAAGAGGGAGAAGTGCTAGGAAAAGGTGGTGTCCCAAGCTAGGCAGAAGACAACATCTGAACTGGCACAAGAAGGGATGTCCTCAGATATTCCTTATAGGGCTCCTTTCATTCACTCTATCCTCTGAATGGCAGAGGACAGGTGTGTTTTTATCTCCTAGCTTTTTCATAAAATATTAGAGGAATACTGAGTATACACTAAAAACTAACCAAGTTCAGTTAAATTTAGAAACTAGACTTAGAATAACCTATTTATGGATACACACAGTAAAAAAAATAAAAAGACTACATAATTCAATTCAGCAACTGACATATTGGGAAGACATATTAATATTCTGAGCTAATAGCTATTAATATCAAGAAAGTTTGCTGTCTTGCTATTGCCCTGTGGTGGCACTCATGTAGCATGAGGCAGACGCTGATCTGATCAGGTATTGTAGCCTAAGGAATGTGTCTTTCAGGACAGACCACCACCAACCTTAGTTATTGATCATCCAGTCCGAAATGGATATTGGTAGATAGAGTACAAATCAATAAGTGTCCACTGTATTCACCTAGTGATGGATAACTTAGCAGCCTATTTAATAAACCTTAATTTGCAATTCAATTGGTTACACATTTTCCCCCAAAGTATTAATCAGTTTTCAGTAAGTATGACCAGATTGAAGTGTCACCCTAGGTCCCTTCAGAGTCCTAAAGCATCATTTATTTTAGAAATAAAAACTCAACTCTTTGGTATATATATACATTTTCCTGGCAAACTCTGAGCTATAGATTTGGTTTACTAACCCACTTGTCCAAGTAAAGGTCCAACTCCCACCATCCCATGTCATTTTGCAAAGAAACCATTCACATACAAGTTTCCCATTATGGTAGCTTTAGATAAATGTAATTTTAATGACAACTTGCCCTTTTCCAGGTTTAGAGTTTTCCATATAGTTACTTTTAAAAAGTATCTGCCCACTTACTGATTGACACAACCATTTAGGTCACTTAATGCGTTGCCGATCTAAGTTCTTAAGACAAAATATACTTTCTTTAGACTAGCCATATTGAAGGCTATGGTTTCTTTATTTGAGTAACTCATTTTTTCTTCTGGTTTGACAAATTCTTCATTTTTGGATCTCTCACATATATCATTTTAGCTTTATTTCCTTGTTTGGAAGAAAGATTCTCCTTCCTCTCAATTTGGCACTGGAAAAATACCCAGAATCAGTTTTAGTAAGTTAACATCTTATCACAGAATCACAGGGCTGAAACAACCCTCCAAAAGTAGTAGAACTCCAGACCTGGAAGGGAATGCTAGAGACCATTTAGTCTAAGCCCTTTACTGAAAGAAAAACAGATTTGACAGTAAGTTGCCCAGAGTGGCATAAGTTTAGACTAAAATTAGGCCTTTGATTCCTGTTCCAGGATTCTTCTGCAGCAGGATGATTCATGAAGTCACTAACTCATTCAAAAACCCTCTGTATTGAACATGTACAATTTAAGTCACTAGTTATTCAGGGATACAAGACGGGTGCTAGGCTGATGACAGGCTATTACATTGTCCCTGCCCCCAGGGTGCTCACAGTCCAATGAACACAACATCAGTCTGAACAGGTAACTATCAGCAAGGTAAAACTTCAAGGCATTATGGAAACATCTAACAGGGCACCTAATTCAACCTGAGGTCAGGGAAGACATTTCTCTTCAAAGCCCCATTGTTAATCTGAACAAACACCTGGAATCATTGCTGAGAAAAATATTTGACTTATGGTCCATATATCCCCCAAAGTCACACCAGTGCTCTTGTGATCTACATGCTGGTGAGCTACTCTATGTAGTATTGACTATAAACAGCAGAAAAGATTGACTGAAAAAAAACCCAAACATCTTAGGTAAAAGAGAATAGCATTGCTTTAAGCAAAACAGTGTTCTAAGTTTTTGGAAAGGAAACGCAGGAATGCCAAAACTTCTAGCTTGGTCACATGTTAAGATGAAATAGATCACGTGTTCAGTGGTGTCATTGCTAGTGAGTCACACACAGGTTTGAGCAATCGTTGTAAATCACCAGACAAAACAAGCAGATTCACAAGGGCTAGACTCCAAAAACTGCATGTGTGGAAGCAGGAATAAGATGCGTTTCCATAGTCCACTGAAGGGGAGGACAGCTGCAGCAGACAGGAGATCCTGGTGGCCTGTTGCCAGTTCGGGAAGCCATATAAGTTCCCCAAGGTTTATATATTCCAGATCCACAGGATTGCCTTTTAGTCTAATAATCACTTTCTCAACATAAATATTCTTTTTGGACCATTGGGTTATTCTGCTTTGGAGGGGACTATTTCTTGAATATTATAGTGGAAGTCAGAGGAAGACAATATAATATTTCAAGAATTTATGATTGGTTGATTATTATAAGATACCATAAACTGAGGTGCACCTGCAGTGAAGTTCTGTGATTGGTCTTCGTGAGGATTTCAATATCAATGTCTTCATCTTTCTTGTTATAACTCAACCACACTCCATATATATGCATTTATAATGAATTTTAAGAGAATGTGAAACTGTTTCGAAGGGTCTCTTTAAAAATCAAATAAGCAGCTGCAAATGGGGAAATAACCATTCTGACTCTGTTTGGGAAACAGCTCTGATCACTCAGGGTATCAGCAACCACACAGGGAACTTATTTAGAACAGCTCTGAATATACCATGAAAACCAGCCCTAAGCTAATTCATCTGATTGTACTCTTGGCAGCTCTTTTTGGATTGCTAACACTTTGCAGCTGTAAAAATAAAACAAAAACACTCTTGAAATAAGTTAGGTGCATATATGAAAAGCACAGCTGGGCTACTCCCCCAGATCATCTGTAGATACAGGATTCTGTTTTTGAATGTTATTTTGCAAAGGGGGAAGACCATGGCCATCTCGAAAAGAAGCCAAAATTGCAAAAAGGATCCATTCACAGTTCTTTTTTCCCCTATACCTTTTCTGTCTTGTGTCTCTGGAAACGTTTTACTGAGCTCCACAGAAACTGCTGTTAGTAACATCAATTTTGGCTGAGTCCACACAAAACCACTAGAGAACAAGCAACTTTTAGAGGCTCAGAATAAGAGAATCAGATGATTCTGGGCATGAGAGTTCTCGACTAGGGATTGTTTCATCTTGAATTCTTTGGATAATTGTTCTGTTCACACTGTCTTCGTAAGAAAGCTTTTATAAGTTATGGGAGTCGAATTACCTTGTTGCCTTTTTAGTGCACTGAGCTGAACTATCTTTCTGGAAAACTTTGAGCCCATTTCCAGCCCACCTAACAGTATGTTCAGAACAACAGACTTGAATATGTCTAACTTGTAATTTTCTTTTCTATGTTGCACGTGAATGTTTGGTCATGTCCAAACTTAAGAAAGTCCCCCGAAGGAAGTGTCAACATGTATCCCCCATACAATATCCTTGCACACTGCTCATCACAAATTTGATCATGCCATTAAAATTCTTCCCTTTTGTATTCACTGCAAATCTTGTAATTTATATTGATGTTTACTTCCTGTTCAGTCTTACCTCCTGCACTCTATTCCATCAGTTATCTTCACTGTCAATAATGAATTACTTGTTCTTATGACACTCCACATGTGCTCACACTTCTTTGCTTTTACAAAAGCTTTTCCCTCTGTCAGGAGCTGCTCTCTGTTTCTGCCTGGGATGCTGCATTTGTCCTTCCCATTCACTGTGACCATCCTTTGGAAGCCTTTTTTAACTTCCCCAAGGCAGCCCTTCATGTCCTTTCCCCAGCTCTTCCTGAGATAGTGTGAATTACTTCATGATAAGACTGATTGCATTGCCTCTCGGTGTGCTGGAACACTCCCTGGAGCCTGAGCCTTGTCTTTCCATTCTTGTATTCAGAAGTGCTCTACAGGCAATGAGCAAATAGGACCCCAGCCACACATATCCTTTTCATCTGTAGTGGTGCATGCTAACTGAGGACAGCCTGCCTGTGTCACCAGCACCGGTGGCCACCAAACACTCATTCACCATTTACTGAACAAATTGAGAGATTCAGTGGATGAAAGAATGACTGAATGATCATTTTTCAACAAAAGTTTAAAGAATAACTTACCAACTGGTCTGGTGATTGCTTTTCAAATTTCAAAATATTATCTCACATTCACAAGTCACCCACCATAGAAACCTGGAAATAAAGTTTCCAGACATTATATTCAGATCCTATTTAAGCTGGATATTTCTAAACTACAGGCAAATCTCATTTATATGTGGATAGATTCTCTGAATTATGGTTTATTCACAATAAACCATGTTTTAAAGTTCTTATTAAGAATTAGCACCTACTCTAAATTAATTAAGTGTTTGCAGTGTGGCTTCATTACACAGTTTGAAGTGTTGTGAATTCCCAGAGCACCAGACACATCCATATTCAAATGTAAACTCACACAAAAAATTAAAAAGCACATTACAGATCTAAATATAAATCCTTTTTGGATCATGGTCCTACTCATCTCTTACATGAGTAGAGTCCTTCAGACTTTCCAAAATGCATTCTCATGCATTTTACAAGACTAGGGAAGCTGGTATCATCCCCTTTTACAGATGAAGAAAACAGGTACCAACAGGATCAATGATTCACTAATGAATGCAACTTGAAAATGACATGAATGGGCCCAGGTCCACTGTCTCTTAGATCATATCTTCTGTCCATTAATTATTATGTTGGCTGCACTTAACATGCAGTTGTACCTCTGCGTTCAACGGTGCTAAGCAAACATAATCAACAGATGTATTTCCTTTCTTTGCTCTTGCTTATATATTTATTTCCTGGGTATAAAACTGATCCCAGGGTTATATGGCAAACAGCCTTCATTTCAGAGGCATTTAAAATTACATTACTATAATATTATTAATCTTTTGATTATGTGGGCCTGTTGCTTTTGAGAATAAATTTACAATGTTTTAATTGTCACCAGGGTATGTGGTAGCTAGTGACATAGTTGTAAGCAGATGTTAGTAGAAATTTCAGTGGCAGTACCAGGTGATGACAAGCATATCGCAATATAGGAAAGACTGAAATAAATTTTTATGTTCTAAATTATCTGGCTAGATCATAAAATTCAGCAGTGCAGGATAATTCTTGCAATAAGCTTTCTAACACCTTGTCCAGGAAAGGCATGGCTATCAATTTCCCTGAAGCTTAAGTCACAGCTCAAACATTTTCATTAAGAAGAGGGTTTTTCAAGATCTCAGCTTAATATCCCTTTCCTTAATTTTATCCCATGAGCTCCAGGTAGATCTCCTTGATACCAGGGAAATTATTTCTTTTCTTCCTCTGGGTTTACATTCTCAGCATGGTTGAAGGTATGCTTGTGCTCTTTCTCTTTAAATAACACATTTTTAAAACTTAATCTTTTTGTTAATATTTTGCCATACATCAGTGCGCCAACAATAAATAATAATTTCAGTGGGTTTTATGACAATTGGAAAATCCTGAAAAGGTTTTTGTTATTAAGCTCAATAGAAAAGGATTTATTTATTACAACATTAAAGCTTACCTAACCTAAGCTCATTCACTGATGTTTTAAACAACTACACTCTCTCATATAGTATGATAGGTACATTAGCTATTGTGCTCATCCATACACCAATCAACAGATCAGTGGATTCTGGTACAGATGATAAGTTTGACTCTATAAAGTGTCCTTACTATGCTGTTTTTGAAGTTAATATAATCCAAGTTTACTACTAAGATGGTTTAAATTTTTAAGCCAAAGAGCTATAAAATACCTATGGCTCTTATAGTGCTCACCTTGCCCGATGTGTTCCTGGGTCCTACGGGAATTAGAGTGGAAGGCAAGACATATGGCAAAAGATTCTAGCCCCTTAGTGACAAATCCCAAGTTCTTCAAGCTTTTTGTTGCTGTTGATAAATATTTATTGACCAGTCACTGTGCTAGCTGTGGGAGATACAATATGAGTCAACACACACACATTCTCTGACCCCAGGTAGCTCAGGAGAAAATGGGAGAAAACTCGTTACTCAGATGATCAAACTACAAAAGTTAAAATTGCCTGTGTAGCAGCTGCTTTCAAGGACGGGGTGTAAAACTTGATGTAAGTATATAACAGAGTTGATCTGACCATGAAGTGACTGGTCAGTTTAAGTGGATCCACTGCAGAAAGTCAAGGGGGGTTAGGAAAACTGGCACAAGGGGCTGAGGGTTCAGAACAAGCAGAAATATAATAGGTAATAGGGAGAGAGACATAGAAGAGCAGAAGATAAATGAAAGGGAGAGGAAGAAAGATGCGGATAAGAGACAGAAAAGAAAGTAGTTGACAGAACTTTTTACAGTGACTTCAACATCTAGGTCTTCAGACCATATGGGACTTGTTGTGATGAAGAGACAGAAGAAGAAATAGCCTCATATTTCATGCCATATCACTGACATTCGAGCCTATTCCTCCAACCCTGACTGCCCTCTTGTACTATACAGGTGCATACGTTAAATCTGGGGCATCTGTTGTCAATTCTAACTCCACACATTTAAAAACTAAACCATATCTTCTGCCCTCTCTACAGAATCTCCAGCCCAGCATTCCTACTTACGTTAATAGGCATGAATTGTCCTGGACACAAAGGTAGGAACCACTGAGACATGCTTTGGTCATCCCTGGCTACTTCCTTCCTGCGCCTCCACAGCCAGTCTATCAGCAGAGCCCACCATCTGTCCACTGAGATGCCTCTCACGTTCACTCTTCTTCCGGTTCCCACTGCAGAACCCTGGCCCAGGGCCGGCGGCTGCAAGCCTTACTCATGGCAGAGCCTTTGATCTGCTCTCCCAGGCTATGGGGTTTTCTTCTCTCCAGTTTATTCAAAAAACATCTATTTAAGGTTTCATAAATTAAATTTTAAAATGTCTTTCACCCCTTTGAGAATTTATAGTGGTTTCTAATACCTTTAGCATCTAATGAACTTTTTACCTAATTTAATTAAACAATCTCCTCACTGCCTCCATCTCATGATGGGTGAACCTCTACCTTCTACCTTGTACTTTGATTTGCTACATTTCTGGACCAAGAAACATTCTTCACTATCTTCTTAATCCATATAAAGTGTATGTTTTCTTTAGTTCAACTTTGTTGTTTTATAATCTGTTTAAACCCATCCCTACTAGCCATGATGTATTTGTGAAGCGTTACCCTCAATTATTGCATTATGAAAATAAGAATGTTTTTCTCCCTTTCCAAAACAAAATTAATTCATATTTATTGTGGTTTCCTAAATTATGTACCACTTCCAAGAAATTGTGGTAACTAGCATTCCCTGTTTTGAATCACAGGCTCTATTTCTCTAAGATGTTTCTAAACACCACTTGGTCCTTTCTGACTTCTGTAACTAAATGGTTGTAGATGCATCACATTGATATTTTCTTAATTAAATGCTTTCATATACTGTTATTTAAATGTATTGTGAAGACATTAACTTACACAAGTTGTAATGGTTGGAATTATTCTACTCTTTATAAGCAATGAAGACATATACTTTTTTTTTTGAGAGGGCATCTCTCATATTTATTGATCAAATGGTTGTTAACAACAATAAAATCCTGTATAGGGGACTCAATGCACAAGCATTAATCAACCCCAAGCCTAATTCTCAACAGTCTCCAATCTGCAATGAAGATATTTGATAATAAAATAAAAATAGTTCCAAAGAATTCCTATTTAGACATGGGGAATACAAAATTGATACACTATTGCAAAAAGTAAATATTTTATAAAATAAAGCAATAGGAATTTTATAAAAGCATGCAGTGCTTGTAAATAAGGAGATCATTCCTTAAACATTCAGAGATGGCTTGTCTGAGTTGGGTAACTTCCTTGGCTTTTTTATCTTACCAGGTTTCTCTGTGACTTCTGCTTTGTAGAATACTATGGTCAGTGGAAATCGTGATTTTATTTAAATGACTTAAATACATTCTGACTGACCTGGTTATAATGAGTCTGGAATAGCTGATTGTGTTTTGTTGTTGACTACATTTTGTTTTGTCAATATTCATAATCAATATTTATCCTGGAAAAGATTATCTTGGAAACAGTAATGAGATACACTCTCCATGCAAATACATGGACATGATTATTGATTTGTGCACACTTAGTAATTCTTCCAAACTGTCCATCAGTGATGGAAAGATGTAGTCTGAGAATGGAAGCTGTCCTGCCTGAGGGTTTCAGCCCTGGGCAAGTTCACTAAGGATTCAGTGAGATGGAGAAATGACAACAGAATGTTCTTGGGGTAAAAGGGTTTATACCCAGCAGTAGATTGAGCACTAGAATCACATCTGCATCCAGCAGTCTGCAGGTCTGTAATCCACCTCCAGCTCTGCCTCCTCCCAGAGCACTGGGCAGAGCTCTTTATATAGTGACTCAGTCAATCATAGCTCATTGCCTACGGGTGTGGAAGCAGTAGCCTAGCAGTAGGCCAATTACATTATCAAGTAGTTTAGGGTCAGGTGAGGATCCTGGCCATAGGAACTTCCATTTTCCACATGGGGAATACAAAATTGATACACAATTGTAAGCCACCTGTACAATCTGACAACTATGACTGAGCTGCATTGGCTACAAGAGAGGGAACAGCCTCCTCTCAACTTAATTCCCCACAAGCCTTTATTGTGCCACAATCAGAATTAATACCCCTTTCCTTTTTGCCTTCACAGAGCTTTGCACCTGTTTATAACAGAATACCTGTAAGGAGCTCCTTGAAGTCAGGGATAATATTTATTTCTATATTTCCCAAGCCCACCACAAACCATAGTCCTAGGAGATTCTAGATAAATGATTGTTCCACTGAACTGAACATATGTCTATCACAGACACTAGCATTTCAAGTAACCATTCCATTCTAAAAAACAGATTAATCTTCCCAAAGAATCACTGAAAAAATTTTCACAGTTCTCAATCAAAAGGAAAAAATCCAAATACTCTAGTAAGGCATTCAAGCTCCTCATGGCCTGAATCCAATCCACTTTTCCTGCCTCCTTGCCCACTATTCCTCAAGAAGGCAATAGGCTGACAAACTACTTGCTCTTCCCTGTATTTGCCCCAGTTTTTCTGTTTTCCCTTACCTGAATGTTCACCTCATCTTCACATAGGTAAATCCACTTTACCTTCCAAATATCCCCTTCATGAGGTTTCTCCTCATACTCTCTCCCTGTCTACCTACATCCCTTAATCTATACCAACTGGTAATTAATTGCTGTCTTCTGGGAAGTCCCATACTATTCTATTCATTAGTGTCTTTTTTAATATATTTATGTCACATTCTATCTAGCATTATAGTTTTTATGGCTTTAATAGTTGTCTTAACAACCTTTAGGGTAGCAGCATGGACTTGAGCTTTGAAGCAAATTGACCCAATCCATATTCCATCTCTGCTTCCTCCTAGTCAGTGACCTTAAGCAAGTTACTTGACTTCTGTCTGCCTCCATATTCCTGGCTGTGAAATGGTAGGAACACTCGAATATACTGCATAGGGTGTAGAATTTAATGAGTAACATATATGAAGAACTTTAGAATAGTACCTGATACATGGTATCACACAGGCCTTAGCTCAACCCTTCAGAGGAGTTTTCTTAGATTCTATTACTAATTTGCTAAAAGGTCATGCCCTTTCACCTCACTGGTTTCCTGTCACATTTTTTTCTTCTCATCCTTCTCACTTGCCTGATCCTGAATTATCTGTTGAGTGGTTTCTCCCCATAACTGTTCTATTCCTTATTAAGTTTATTTCCTTTTCATGATTGAATATTACAAATGGCTACATTTACATTTATTACACATTGGTTAATGTCCATAGATGGAACAAAGTGGTAGATTTATAATATGCAAATAATAGGTTGTTTATTGGTAGATATGGAGAGATGAGGGAGAGGCAGTATTGTGGTAGAAACAGCATTACAAAAGGAGTTGGTGTGTGTGTATGTAGGCGGGTAAGGGGGATTGACATAGGGCAAAAATTCAGGTTGGGTGAAAAACTAACCTTTCTACATGGAAAACTTCTTCAAGAATCAGAAATATTCAGAAGCATTTCATGGTTTCTTCAGTAGTGGGATACTGTCAACCTTAACACTTGTATACATGAATATTTATTTTATGACATCCAACACATTAACATATACTTAATATAATTATATTAACATCATTAACAATTCTGTTTCTTTTTAATGAAAATTATATTATTAATCTGCTTTAGCATTTAGCTTTAAGGAATAAATAGGTACTTAGATGCATTTTTACTAGTGATGTCCCATAGGTGGACACACACTTGTGTATTTCCACACTGTCCTCTGCCCTGCTCCCTTTCCACATAACTAACATCCTGACAGTCTGTGCTACAATGAGCTATAGGCCTTTGGACTGATTTCATGGGGATGATTAATATCAAGTATGTATCTCTATGACTTTGCACCTCACTTAAAGTTAACACCTCAGTAGCATTTTTCAGTAAAACTTTTAAAAGCTCTTATGTTACTTGCAAATCTGACAAAGTTCTGTCATTTTAAACTTGAGTCTTTTACCCTATTAGAGTGATGGTAGCACATTCAGTCAGAGTATCACAGGCCTATGTGACATCCCATTTTGGCTTCTTATCATCTACAGATCTATTCGGTAGATAGGAAAAGAAAATAAAACATTATCTCAGGGATAAAAATTTAGATACCAGGGATTTCTCAATTTATTATAGTCATTCTGTGGGTTATCAGTTGCAGCACGTAAAACATGAATGGCACCTGAGGACTTTTTTTCTATTTTGCTTGTGACATATAAGATGGGCTGGTTCCTCTTTAGGCTTAGCAGTCTCATTATCATCATCATTATCATCAATATCATCAAGCAATTTCCATTAAGTGATCAAACTGAGATGCCATTGTGCTGACTGACTTATGCTTCACTTTACACTCATGCCACCTAAAACGGGCAATGGGAATACTGAAATGTACATATACTGACTGTTCTGTTATCCTGCAGTATTGAGATTTGAAATGTTCAGCTTAATAAAAGATTTCATTGAGATATTTAGTCAATTTGTCAGGTATATTCAACTTCCCTTTCTTGTTTAAACTGCCTTAGATAATCTTCCTTGAAGGATGAACCTCCACAGGATCTCTACCAGCCACTGCTGATTAGGCCAGGAGTGGACAAAAAGGCCCAGGAGGAATCAATCTACTCACTGACTAGCTACCAATGAAATATTTCCTCTTCAGAATTTGAACTGAGAGAACCAGAATAACACAACAGGGTTCAACTCTGACATTTGATAAAGGTTGAGGGCCAGAATCAGGGCCGTAACAACTCAGAGCTTCAATAAAGCCAAAGTGCCGGGGTGCCGGGACTAGAGCCTTGAAGAAAAGCCAGCATGGAGTGAGCATAGGGCAAATGCACAAGTACAGGTGGGTGACAGTGCAAACCCGGGGAGAGGGGGAGAGACAGGCACAGGTTCTGGGACAGTTAGACTTCATGAGATTTTATCGTAACCTTTATTCAATGAATTTTTTTTTCTAGGAGTGGAGTGTTTAAAACTAAACTATCCTTGCCAAAGTACTAGTCAGCTAAGACAGGCTAACTTCCAGGATTAAAAAATTTTAATGACCATTACCTTCTTGGACTGTGATTTTATTTCACACTGATGTTTGAGAAAGTCTTCCAGGATCTTGCCATGGCCATTATCTCTGGATACGAAGAAGAGAGAGGTAGAGGGCATTTAGCACCAGGAGTGTGGCTGGGAAGCACAGAGTGAGAGAAGAGTGGAGATGCTCTTCTGCCATGAGGAACATTCTGTTAGTCCATTGGGTGTTTTAGAACCAGAGCCACCCTCACCCAAAACCTAGCGCGCGCGCACACACACACACACACACACACAGAGTGCACAGCAATATGGTCTCCAATCCGTAGCTCCCTTGAAAAGTGAGTAAATAGTGATGGCAGGGCAGGAGGTGGACAGGAAGAAGGGAAGGCAGGCTGTAACCAGCCAGAGCTTTCTCTGATTCCCAACACTCTATCTTGTCCTGACCCTACAGAGGATGCATTTGCATAGAGCCTAGTGGTATATCCCTCAGCTCTCATCAGTCCCTGTTAAAGAACAGTCACAGAGAAAGAAACACTCCCTGAACTGTTGGATTCATTCGTCCAAAAGGATGTAATCACAAATGCATATGCACATATGCATAGTCCTCTTGCCTGAAAACATATGCAATAATATAAAGTTCTAGTTAAAATAGCACCAGCCAGATGTGCAGTTGCTTTCTAATACCTGATAATTTTGGTCAAAACTATGTTATAGAGTCCAGTGTGTGTGGTCATGTAATAAAAACCCAAATATAATTTGTCTGTGCATATGGAGGTAAGGAGTAGAAATGGGGTTATGAAGAGGATTTCCTGTTTGAGTCCTAGTTTCCTTTGCAATTCACAATCTTAGTGTTAGGCTGATATTTTTGCACATAAAATTTTAAAGCATTTATTTGCTACATATGTATATATAGCAAATTGACAATACATAGTTTTCTTCACTGGAGTCTAATTTGGTAGGAAACTTTTCACACACATAAACAGTACACATTTTTGACCTATTTTTATTTTCATTTAGATTTTGTTTTGCTTGTACAAAGGCAAATTAGATAGATAGTCATGATTCATTTTTGCTTATTTTATTTTTTGTGTGTAAATTTGTTGTGATATGTAAATACATGAAGTAATATAAGTATACCAATAGTAATGTACAATTATTGAATGCTTATGCTGGCTAGATAGTGTGCTAAGTTCATAACTTGAATTATTTCATTTAACTCTGTCAACAATCATGTGGAATACTTATCCTTTATAGCCTCATCTTATAGATAAGGAAACCGAGACTATAAGAGATTCTATAACTTCCTCTAAAATCACCCGGTTAACGAGCAGCAGTGGCAGGGCGCAACTCAAGAGTGCCTGCCTCCAGACTGTACCATCGTAACTACTGAGCCATGTTCTTTACTCTCTCTATTTATCTCCTACAAAGGCAGACAATCTAAGTTAAAATTAGTATTCTGAGGAACTGGATCTTAAAAATATCACTTCTGACTTACACCTTTAGAAATGCCCTTTAGAATACACGGTGTATTCAAAACCCATCTGAGGCCTCTTAAAACGTCTTTTGATCTTATATAAACTAACAATCTATGTCAAAAAAATAATCATAGAGGACATTTTTAAAGGATCAGGAAGGTTTGAGTTTAGGTATATGTTTTAATTTGACAATAGGCTTTTGGACAAATGGTCCAATTTAGGGAACACTGATTAATTATTATTATTTTTTAATTAGGGCATTTAGTATTCAGAATGAAACATGTCAATGCATTTGTTTAAGTCTCTTTGGATTACTCAGACGTTAGATGCTCTGTCTAAAGGAGTTTCTCACACAGGGATGATTTAAAAAATACAACATTCACCTTTTCTCAAAGAGATGCTACTGCCCTGAACTACCCCTCCTCTAGTCCCATGGTGAGTGTCTGTCACAGCAAATGATTTCTCCTGTTCTGCCATGTGACTCAGGGCCTGAGAGGATCGCTGAACAAGCATCTTCTTGGTCCAAATGCAAGGGGGTAAATCAAGAGACTTGATCCATTTGCTTTGGTCCAGACAGCTGAGCAGGGCTGTGGAGACTGTCTCCTCCTCCCTGTGGGGCTCAGTAAGCTCAGAATCCCATCATGACTTGCAGTTGGGGCTGTGTTTCAAACTGAGACTATCACCCAAGGAATGAAGGCAAAATATGTGAGGCTTATATATCTTCCTGAAACATGTGCTTCCAAACTCACAACAAACTGATGGAACAATCACCCCATCACATGAAAAACCTGAGATTAAGAAAAATGTAGGATTTGAAAAATAAATATGATATTCTTCTCCAAGAGGTTTATACCAATGATTCTCATTTGTGAAACAAAAAGCTCTTTCCAAACAGGGCTACTGAGGTCATAATTAATTAAAGACAGAAAATAACTTATGAAAAGTAAAAAATATGCCTCAAAGTAAAGTTGACTCTTTCAGTGTGACAGATATGCAGGACTAAGATAGGGGAACACCCAGAAGGCTAGGAACCCCTTTTCTGAATGTGTACAGGTTAGCTTTAGGAATAGGTGACAACCTATGGTGAAAGTTAGCTTCTCCAACTCTCTCCATTTCTGAGCTTCTCCTAACAACACAAGTCTTGTTATACATAAGTACTTCCTCCTTCTTCCATAGTAATAGAATTATCAGCTCGGTACATGGACACTCAGGATAAAGATGACTACATTTCCCAGTCTCACTTGCAGCTAGATGTTGCCTAGTTCTGGCCAATGAGATAAGAGAGGAAATGATACAACAAACTTCTGTTTTGCAACCTTAAAGGAGGGGCGTTTCCTCCGTCCATGTTGCTATAGGATAGTGGCAGGCCTTCTTGGACCATGCATATAAGTGCAACACCCTTCATCCCACAACTGCAGATGAGGCTTACAATCCAATGTCTCCTAAATACTGGCCAACTGAGTGGGATGGAGGGGAATGAAACAATAAAGGTCAGGCACAAGTAAACGGTCCCACAGATTGTCTGTTTCCCAACTCTACCCAGGCTGAACACTTCTCGTGGAAGTTTGAGGACCTTACTCTTGGTTACCTTAAGAGAAGGACTGGTCATTCTAACCTTAGGCAGCATGGGGGCGAGAGAAAGATCTAGAGGGGTCGGGGAAGGGGGACGTTCCTCTTGGAAATTTTCTTAGTTATTACCTAAGTAAAAACAAACCTAAAAATACATAAGAATTGGTTATGCCTCTGGTCATTTATATAGCAAACGAGTGTGGGGAGAGCTGAAGCACTGTCCTCACTCAGTTGAAAATGAGTCTGGTATCCACATTAAAGTTTAAAACAGGGACTCAGGATTACATCACCAGGTGCCTTACATTTTCCTTGGCTTTGTTCTGGACTCAGCCAAGCATGAGGAGCTGAAGTGCCGATCCTCCCCGGGAGAGTCTGGCTGGCAATAAAATGATACCACCTCTTGTCAGCTAGGACACAGTTACTCGCATAGCACAGGGACTTTTCTTGTTGAAGTAATACTGGAAACCTGGTCTTAAAAAATGATAATAAAGAATAGTGCTTTACTACAATGACATGTCATATCTTGAAATCTGCAGGGGATTTTCCTACCTGCTGGGGGTTACACAGTGTAAAAAAAATAGCTGTGAGCAGTTTCAACAGTAGATTATTTTACAGAAATTTTCATGAAAAAAGTTCACATGCATTTTCCAGTATTTATTTATTTTTTATCCTTTCTTTGGGAAGCATCTAAGGAAGAACATAAATATAGTTTCTTTCCTTTTCTTGCCCACTGTTCAGAATGCCCTAAAGGGAACCAACAGGGTGGGGAAATAAAGTAAGGCTATGAGTTTTATAAGACTGGCATACAAAACTGCCTTCCTCATTTTGTGTTGTGAACTCAATCACACACTTTATTTTCTCTAGGAAAAGAAACCCAAACACAGAAACACACATATACAAGAACACCTTTCATCAACTACTTTCAGAGAAAATCTTTGAGAGGCTAGTTTTCTTGTTCTCCTTTGGAACTAGATCTACAACAAACTTCAGAACAACCTACTTGTGGTATCACAACTTTTTTTTTCTTTTTTGGCATTTCTAAACAATCTTTTATCAAAACACCCTTTTGCCAAAATATGGGTCCAAAATACACATTTTAAAAACACTTGAATAAGATAAACAAGAAAATTTATTCTTTATTCTTATCAATATTTCTTCTCAGCAAATGTGCATATTTAGTGTTTTCACTGCCAGTTTGAAATTAAGAGCGTTATTTTTTTGCAAGGGACTATTCTGTCTGCTTCTACTTTTTCATTAGAAAAACACAATCATCACAGGTCAGGCCCAGTTTGCACCCAGTCAACCTGACAGGACTTTAAGGATTTGGCAAACCTTCTTTGAGGGGTAATTCCTGTCAGGAGCCAGTGCTGAGCAAAGTCCTGAGACATTTGAGGAAATGAAGAACAGTCCAATCAAGAATCACTAATTCTATTCTGGTACCAAACAACAGTAACACCAAAAGTCAAACCCAAAGCAAATAAAGAGCAATTCCGGTCAGCAAGGACAACTGCTTACCCACTGCCGCAGAGATGGCACTATCTGCTGGTGACAGATTTGAAATTAAAATGGTCACTGCCTTCTAACAGGTGTTGCTGAACATTGGCCTTGCTGAAGCACTGCCTAGATGCTTTGATCCAAGTAAGTCTGGTCCTTGGGGAGGATGATTGATAACAATCAGGCCCCTAGAAGTGCTTCTCAAGCCACAGCCTACCTCAAAGTCAGCCTTTTATGAATAGATATTTACTCACATGGAACATTTTTAGAGATACCATTCTGAAGTTTCAGCTCTCAAAAAGTTTTCCCCTCTTCAACTTACTTTCTCTCAATTACAAAACATGTTTGGGAAAAAGTTTTGAGGTCCTCTTCAAGTTCCCTAATAAAAGGCAAATAGTTCTAAGAAGGATGGCCATAGGCCCTTAGGAGTTTAGAATAAGAGAAATGTAAGTGACAGCTGGTTGAGAGCAAAGTCCTGTAGGAATGGGACCAGCTGGTAGCAGGAAGGGAAGCAAAAAGAATGGAAATAAAGATCTAAGGTACAGATGTTGGAGGTGAAAAGATGCCAAAGACTGACTCTGATGAAGAGCCCAGACTTAGTTGGAAAGCACAAAATCTCTCTCACTGTATTGCTTGCTGAAATCCTATAACTTACTAAAGAAGAGGTGAATGTTCTATCTGACGGGCTCCCCCCACTCCCTGAGACACAGAGAGCTTCTATAGACGGTGGTGTGTCTATTCCCCTTTTCCATGTCACTGGGCTGGCTTTCTGTTTGTTTGTTTTTTAAAGACTATTTTTAAATGAACATACAAGTAAATGACATGGGAAGCTGCCTATCTGATTCCAGAGACGCCTGTGAGGCTCTCTTGCCTCTATTACCCTTGATGGAAGCTGAAATGGTACAAACAGAATTACAGGATGTTACAGTGGGGTTAGACTTCTGAAAGCATTTTAAAATCAGGCTCCAGCCAATTCAGGAGCCCCTTCTTAACCTTCTCTAACAGCTAAGTCGAAGAGAACACTTATTTTGGAATTGAGGCTGCTTGTTAAAATGACAATACTCATTTTCAACTTCCAAACACTCTTTTCAATGAGTTTTTTAATCCACCCTGAAAAGCAGGATTTAAGAAAAGAAAAGGGAGAGCGTGAAGAGACTCACAGGAAATAGGAGGGCTACTTAACAGATGGCAGGAAAATTTGAAGAGTCCAGAGGAGGCCCTGCAGACTTGCCTCACTTAACGAACTGTGTAGCTGAGGTCCCACACTGGCTTGATCTAAAAGCTGTGGAACAACTTCTAAGGTGTCTCAGTGAAGCGATTGTTTACAATAAGATGAGGGCCACAGCTGTGGTACATAAAAGGTCCAGGGTGATGTGAGTCCATCCACAGACAATTATAGATCTCTTATTTCTCTTACCCTACAAGCAATCATTTTTCATCTTTTCTGTCTCTTTAAATCATCTCTTCTCATTAATCCAGATCACCTATGAAAGAAGGGGGAAGTGCAGGCAGAGAAAGATTTAGGGGCTGGAGGCCAAGCTATGTAGAAGGATGACACTGAAAGGGACAGAGAAAGAGACACTCTGTGACTGTGAAAAGAGAGGAAACAAACAGCAGGAGAGAGCCCATTTCCTACCCAGCCAGCCTCTGTCTAGGTAGAGAGCAGCCTGGAGAGATGCTCAGGTCACCATGACTGTTATTAAACCTGGTCCATTAACACTGTCATGAACAAATACTTTGTCATCTCATTATTATGCTCATTCTCTCCCTGGTTCCTGGGTAACAAGACATAAATGCCTTCTTTATGGACTGCAGTTTATGTTTCCAAAAGTCATACAGGAACTTGGAGTAGAAACTCTAACTCCAATGGCATGATATAGAAGGTGGGGCTTTTGGTAGGCAATTAGGCTTAGATGAGGTCATGAGAGTAGAGACCCCATGATTGGATTAGTGTCCTTAGAAGAGGAGAAAGAGACCAGAGCTCTCCCTCTCTCTGCTGTGTGAGGATGCAAAGAAGACAGCTGTGCACAAACGAGGAGGAGAGCCTTCACCCAGAACCCAAGCATGCTATACCCTGACCTCTGACTTCCAGTCTCTGTAAGTGTGAGAAATAAATGTTTGCTGTTAAGCACCCAGTTTATTGGTATTCTGGTAGAGAAGCTTTAGCTGGCTGAGATATCTTCTGTGATCACTTGTCTCAGGAAAGGCCCTAACATTTGCTACCTTGGCCTAGTCCAATAAAGCAATTATTAAGCAATATTTTTCAGTAGCCTAAGCCCAACTTACCTCCTCAGGAAGATAAATTTCCTTATTTGCCACCAGGATAATCCTAACTATGAGTGGAGAAAGAACTCCCTTGTGTTAATGAAAATCTTGATACTGTAGTAATGTCTCCCTCTAACTAATGAGGTTGCAGAATGATCACACCCCTGAATCTTTTGGGCTTGACTTGGTATTAAGTCATTTATAATTAGGCATAAACTACAGCAAGCTTTCTATTTGTCTATGATTTATCCATGGTATCAGGCATCTTTAGGAAAGTAAGCCCTTTGTATTTCTTTTAGCAGCAGAAAACTCATTAATTTGTTGCATTTTTTTTTCCCTGATAAGGCTCAAATTATTACCACGGTAATCTTCGAGTCAGTTTCAATCAGCAGCCTCACAAGGGGGAATGGTATGCAGGCAAGTGGAAACACAGGCCCCAGCCACCTGCACGAAAAGCCTTCTGCTCATCTTCCCGCACAGTCTGCAGTCTCCCAGGGAGATGAGGATTAGGTTGAGCATGTTAATTCAGGATGGAATAAAATGGCTTAAATCTTTAGGCAGTTCCATCCATACCTAGATATGGCAACATTTCACCATGCAGCAATCTTGTCAGCAGGGAGACAGAATGCACAAAACTGTCACTAAATTATACACTGAAGCCAGTTTGTATTGGTGGCAGTAGATTTTATGATAGATCCTATGCTGAAGCAGGGCACATAATTTATATCTGCCCCACGTTTCTCGCCTCTCCTTGATAAAAGTCAGGAGGAAGGCATATTTGTATTCTGCTGTCCTCTTCCAAGGGTGTTTAACATGCTTATAGGCCAAATGAAGTCGTTTTGTTTGTTATCTTCTGGCTTCCAGAAATAGGCGACTCTGATAATGTGCCACTGGAGTTCCAAGTTACCACATCATGATGTAATGGCTTGGGGAGCACAGAGAAACCACAAATGTCCAAATGAATTGACACAATTTCCTGCAGAGGAAGCAATCTGAAAATAATAGGCAGAAATTCTGGCTCCCTTCCCACGTAGAGGAGATGACACCCATCACCGAAGGGGTGTCTGGGAGTGCTCTAGTTGATCCATAAAAGGGAATGCTCATAAAAATCAGGCTTTTCTACATGAACCCACCATGTCTTCTTTATCTACTGTCTAAAAGAAAATTGGAAGCAGGCATGTGGAGTAAATCACCAACACTGAGCATAACCATGCCACCCTTTTTAGGTTTGGGTATCACTTCAAGAATTCCACAAAACGACTGTGCTCTTACTTTTTGAGTTTGCACCCATTTCCTCTGCTTGGAACTCTGAATTTCTTCCCCACCCCTTCTTGCCTTGATCCACCCTGGCTCCTCCCCAGGCCTCAAGTCACAGTTTAAACTTGGTCTCCAGTGGGAAGTCCTCACTGACCAAGCCTGGGATCTGGGGGAGTCCTCTCCATGTGCGTTCTCAGCAACCTCATTACCTGTTCCCTTTAACAGCACAGTTCTGTCCACTAAATGGGGAGCCCCTGTGCTTTACTCATTTACCCTTCTACCCGCAGCATTCCTCACATGCCTAGTACAGAGAGATGTTTATTTGAAGAGTATTGAAAGAAAGAAGCCAAGCTATAGGGTTTTCTCTGTTGAAGTTTGTTATTTTGGGTTTTTCTATTTAGGTGTTTCAAAGGTAAAAGATATTTACGCAGTCTGTCAAGCAGACCTGTGGTTTTTGGTATGCCCCTTTATGGTGGAGATTCCATTTGCCCTTTAGGATCTAATTCCTACTCTTCTGTACTCTGGAAGGTTGACTGCCCAGGTCCCCAGCTCCTGTGCCCTCTGGCTTTCTGGTGGATTCAGCCAGTGAAGGGTACCATCAGGAGAGGGCAGGTGAGGGCAGAGTGGCATGGGGATACCCAGCCCCCTCTCCCCCAGCCAATCCCCACTGCCTCCTTGGTAGGTTGGTTCTGCCCGTCTGATGGAAGGCCATGGTTCTTTTGACAGTCTCTTCCCACAACTCCGTGGCTCCATGACCCGGACTCCCTTTGTCCACAGAGGCCTAAGGGGAATGATGACTCCCCTCCCTGAGAGGCACAGCCAGCGTCATCATCCTTATAGGTTTCCCTTAGCCTGTGCATTCTTTTGTAAAAGTCGATTCATTAAATTCTCCCTAATTAGGAGCCAAGATGGCGGCATGAGTAGAGCAGCAGAAATCTCCTCCAAAAATCACATATATCTATGAAAATATAACAAAGACAACTCTTCCTAGAATAAAGACCACAAGACACAGGACACCATCCAGACCACATCCGCACCTGCGAGAACCCAGTGCCTCGTAAAGGGGGTAAGATACAAGCCCCAGCCCCGCGGGAGCCGAGCGCCCCTCCCCCCAGCTCCCGGTGGGAGAAGAGCAGGCAGAGCGGGAGGGAGACGGAGCCCAGGACTGCCGAACACCCAGCCCCAGTCATCCGGACAAGAGTGCAGGCACAGTGCATGTGCGGAGCCCTGGATACTAGAGAAACAGGGAAGCAAGAACAGTAAGTGGGTACCGGAGGCCTGGTGCCGGAGGACATAAGAAAAGCGAGCAGCCATTTTTTTTTTTCCTTTTTTATTTTGGCGAGCACTTTTTGGAAGTCGTAAAGGGATAGGGACCCCAATACTAGGGAAACAGGGCAGCAAGACTGGTGAGCAGATGTCTGAGGCTGGCGCTGGAGAATAAAGAAAAACGAGCGGCCATTTTCTTTTTTTTTTTTTTTTGTGGTCGTTGTTTTCTTTTGGCAGGTGCTTTTTGGAAGTCTTAAAGGGGCAGGGCAGGACACTTAATCCAGAGGTAGAGAATCCGGGGATCTCTGGGCACCCTAATCCCCTGGGCTGCAGGGAGCTCGGAGGCCCCTTACGGAGATAAATAGCCTCCAGGCCGCTCCCCCTCCAACGGGAATCCACCATTTCGGAGCAGCCGCCGGAGACACCCCACGCCCACAGCAACAGCGGACATAAACTCCATAGCAGCCCGGGCAGGAAGCAGAAACCCTGTCTGCGTGCAGCTGCCCAGCACAACCCACTAGAGGCCGCTGTTCTCCCAGGAGAGGAGGGCCACAAACCAACAAGAAAGGAAGTCCTTCCAGCCGTCACTCGTCCCAGCTCTGCAGACTATTCCTATCACCATGAAAAGGCAAAACTACAGGCTGACAAAGATCACAGAGACAACACCAGAGAAGGAGACAGATCTAACCAGTCTTCCTGACAAATAATTCAAAATAAGAATCATAAACATGCTGACAGAGATGCAGAGAAATACGCAAGAGAAATGGGATGAAGTCCGGAGGGAGATCACAGATGCCAGAAAGGAGATTGCAGAAATGAAACAAACTCTGGAAGGGTTTATAAGCAGAATGGATAGAATGCAAGAGGCCATTGATGGAATTGAAATCAGAGAACAGGAACGCATAGAAGCTGACATAGAGAGAGACAAAAGGATCTCCAGGAATGAAACAATATTAAGAGAACTGTGTGACCAATTCAAAAGGAACAATATCCATATTATAGGGGTCCCAGAAGAAGAAGAGAGAGGAAAAGGGATGGAAAGTATCTTGGAAGAAATAATTGCTGAAAACTTCCCCAAACTGGGGGAGGAAATAATCGAACAGACCACGGAAATACACAGAACCCGCAACAGAAAGGATCCAAGGAGGACAACACCAAGACACATAATAATTAAAATGGCAAAGATCAAAGACAAGGAAAAAGTTTTAAAGGCAGCTAGAGAGAAAAAGGTCACCTTTAAAGGAAAACCCATCAGGCTATCATCAGACTTCTCAACAGAAACCTTACAGGCCAAAAGAGAATGGCATGATATACTTAATGCAATGAAACAGAAGGGCCTTGAACCAAGGATACTGTATCCAGCATGACTATCATTCAAATATGATGGTGGGATTAAACAATTCCCAGACAAACAAAAGCTGAGGGAATTTGCTTCCCACAAACCACCTCTACAGGACATCTTACAGGGACTGCTCTAGATGGGAGCACTCCTAGAAAGAGCACAGCACAAAACACCCAACATGTGAAGAATTGAGGAGGAGGAATAAGAAGGGAGAGAAGAAAAGAATCTCCAGACAGTGTATATAACAGCTCAATAAGCGAGCTAAGTTAGGCAGTAAGATACTGAAGAGGCTAACCTTGAACCTTTGGTAACCACGAATTTAAAGCCTGCAATGGCAATAAGTACATATCTTTTAATAGTCACCCTAAATGTTAATGGACTGAATGCACCAATCAAAAGACACAGAGTAATAGAATGGATAAAAAAGCAAGACCCATCTATATTCTGCTTACAAGAAACTCACCTCAAACCCAAAGACATGTACAGACTAAAAGTCAAGGGATGGAAAAACATATTTCAGGCAAACAACAGCGAGAAGAAAGCAGGGGTTGCAGTACTAATATCAGACAAAATAGACTTCAAAACAAAGAAAGTAACAAGAGATAATGAAGGACACTACATAATGATAAAGGGCTCAGTCCAACAAGAGGATATAACCATTCTAAATATATATGCACCCAACACAGGAGCCCCAGCATATGTGAAACAAATACTAACAGAACTAAAGGGGGAAATAGACTGCAATGCATTCATTCTAGGAGACTTCAACACACCACTCACCCCAAAGGAAAGATCCACTGGGCAGAAAATAAGTAAGGACACGGAAGCACTGAACAACACAGTAGAGCAGATGGACCTAATAGACATCTATAGAACTCTGCATCCAAAAGCAACAGAATATATATTCTTCTCAAGTGCACATGGAACATTCTCCAGAATAGACCACATACTAGGACACAAAAAGAGCCTAAGAAAATTCCAAAAGACTGAAATCCTACCAACCAACTTTTCAGACCACAAAGGCATAAAACTAGAAATAAATTGTACAAAGAAAGCAAAAAGGCTCACAAACACATGGAGGCTTAACAACACGCTCCTAAATAATCAATGGATCAATGACCAAATCAAAATGGAGATCCAGCAATATATGGAAACAAATGACAACAAGAACACTAAGCCCCAACGTCTGTGGGACACAGCAAAAGCAGTCTTAGGAGGAAAGTGTATAGCAATCCGAGCATATTTTAAAAAGGTAGAACAATCGCAAATGAATGGTCTAATGTCACAATTATAGAAATTGGAAAAAGAAGAACAAATGAGGCCTAAGGTCAGCAGAAGGAGGGACATAATAAAGATCAGAGAAGAAATAAATAAAATTGAGAAGAAAAAAACAATAGCAAAAATCAATGAAACCAAGAGCTGGTTCTTCGAGAAAATAAACAAAATAGATATGCCTCTAGCCAGACTTATTAAGAAGAAAAGAGAGTCAACACAAATCAACAGTATCAGAAACGAGAAAGGGAAAATCACGACGGACCCCACAGAAATACAAAGAATTATTAGAGAATACTATGAAAACCTATATGCTAACAAGCTGGGAAACCTAGGAGAAATGGACAACTTCCTAGAAAAATACAACCTTCCACAATTGACCCAGAAAGAAACAGAAAATCTAAACAGACCAATTACCAGCAACGAAATTGAAGCGGTAATCAAAAAAGTACCAAAGAACAAAACCCCCGGGCCAGATAGATTTACCTCGGAATTTTATCAGACATACAGGGAAGATATAATATCCAATCTCCTTAGAATTTTCCAAAAAATAGAGGAGGAGGGGATACTCCCAAACTCATTCTATGAAGCTAACATCACCCTAATACCAAAACCAGGCAAAGACCCCACCAAAAAAGAAAACTACAGACCAATATCCCTGATGAACGTAGATGCAAAAATACTCAAAAAAATATTAGCAAACCGAATTCAAAAATACATCAAAAGGATCATACACCATGACCAAGTGGGATTCATCCCAGGATGCAAGGATGGTACAACATTCGAAAGTCCATCAACATCATCCACCACATCAACAAAAAGAAAGACAAAAACCACATGGTCATCTCCATAGATGCTGAAAAAGCATTTGACGAAGTTCAACATCTATTCATGATAAAAACTCTCAGCAAAATGGGAAGAGAGGGCAAGTACCTCAACATAATAAAGGCCATCTATGATAAACCCACAGCCAACATTATATTGAACAGCGAGAAGCTGAAAGCATTTCCTCTGAGATGGGGAACTAGACAGGGATGCCCACTCTCCCCACTGTTACTTAACATAGTACTGGAGGTCCTAGCCACGGCAATCAGACAAAACAAAAAAATACAAGGAATCCAGATTGGTAAAGAAGAAGTTAAACTGTCACTATTTGCAGATGACATGATACTGTACATAAGAAACCCTAAAGACTCCACCCCCAAACTACTAGAACTGATATCGGAATACAGCAAAGTTGCAGGATACAAAATCAACACACAGAAATCTGTGGCTTTCCTATACACTAGCAATGAACCAACAGAAAGAGAAATCAGGAAAACAACTCCATTCACAATTGAATAAAAAAAATAAATACCTAGGAATAAACCTAACCAAAGAAGTGAAAGACTTATACTCTGAAACCTACAAGTCATTCTTAAGAGAAATTAAAGGGGACACTAACAGATGGAAACTCATCCCATGCTCTTGGCTAGGAAGAATTAATATCATCAAAATGGCTATCCAGCCCAAAGCAATATACAGATTTGATGCAATCCGTATGAAACTACCAGCAACATTCTTCAATGAACTGGAATAAATAATTCAAAAATTCATATGGAAACACCAAAGACCCTGAATAGCCAAAGCAATCCTGAGAAAGAAGAATAAAGTAGGGGGGATCTCACTCCCCAACTTCAAGCTCTATTATAAAGCCATAGTAATCAAGACAATTTGGTACTGGCACAAGAACAGAGCCACAGACCAATGGAACAGACTAGAGAATCCAGACATTAACCCAGACAAATATGGTCAATTAATATTTGATAAAGGAGCCATGGACATACAATGGCGAAATGACAGTCTCTTCAACAGACGGTGCTGGCAAAACTGGACAGCTACATGTAGGAGAATGAAACTGGGCCATTGTCTAACCCCATATACAAAAGTAAACTCAAAATGGATCAAAGACCTGAATGTAAGTCATGAAACCATTAAACTCTTGGAAGAAAACATAGGCAAAAACCTCTTAGACATAAACATGAGTGACCTCTTCTTGAACATATCTCCCCGGGCAAGGAAAACAACAGCAAAAATGAACAAGTGGAACTATATTAAGCTGAAAAGTTTCTGTACAGCAAAAGACACCATCAATAGAACAAAAAGGAACCCTACAGTATGGGTGAATATATTTGAAAATGACACATCCGATAAAGGCTTGACGTCCAGAATATATAAAGAGCTCACATGCCTCAACAAACAAAAAACAAATAACCCAATTAAAAAATGTGCAGAGGAACTGAACAGACAGTTCTCCAAAACAGAATACAGATGGCCAACAGACACATGAAAAGATGCTCCACATCGCTAATTATCAGAGAAATGCAAATTAAAACTACAATGAGGTATCACCTCACACCAGTAAGGATGGCTGCCATCCAAAAGACAAACAACAACAAATGTTGGCGAGGCTGTGGAGAAAGGGGAACCCTCCTACACTGCTGGTGGGAATGTAAATTAGTTCAACCATTGTGGAAAGCAGTATGGAGGTACATCAAAATGCTCAAAACAGACTTACCATTTGACCCAGGAATTGCACTCCTAGGAATTTACTCTAAGAATGCAGCAATCAAGTATGAGAAAGACCAGTGCACCCCTATGTTTATCGCAGCACTATTTAGAATAGCCAAGATTTGGAAGCAACCTAAATGTCCATCGATAGATGAATGGATAAAGAAGATGTGGTACATATACACAATGGAATACTACTCAGCCATAAGAAAAGGGCAAATCCTACCATTTGCAGCAACATGGATGGAGCTGGAGGGTATTATGCTCAGTGACACAAGCCAAGTGGAGAAAGAGAAATACCAAATGATTTCACTCATCTGTGGAATAAAAGAACAAAGGAAAAACTGAAGGAACAAAACAGCAGCAGAATCACAGAACTCAAGAATGGACTAACAGGTACCAAAGGGAAAGGGACTGGGTGGGTAGGGAGGGATAAGGGGGGCGGGGAGAAGAAGGGGGGTATTAAGATTAGCATACATGGGGGGGTGGGAGAAAGGGGAAGGCTGTACAACACAGAGAAGGCAAGTAGTGATTCTACAACATTTGCTTTGCTGATGGACAGTGACTATAAAGGGGTTTATAGGGGGGACCTGGTATAGGGGAGAGCCTAGTAAACATAATATTCATCATGTAAGTGTAGATTAATGACACCAAAAGAAAAAAAAAAAAGGCAGTTCCTTTGTGGAGACCTCCAGTGAGTTCTACACAAGGGTATAAAGGGCATATAAAAGTGTAGGCAAAGGGTCTGTTTGCGTTTATACAGAATATCAAAGCCTAATTGGGCTACCCTGAAAATGAACTAAGATATGATATGAAAAAGAACTTCCAACATCTGCACTCTCTGGAAGACTCATGCCAGAAGATGATCATCAAAAAACCCCAACAAAGATCCACGCACTGCTACAGCTGTAGATGTACTCATCCCACCAGTTCCTGGAGTTGCCATGGGAATGAAGAAGGAGATATCTAAGCTGGCCTGTGCATACAGTAAAACAACAAATTTGACTGGATCTACACTGTTGGAACTCAACCAAGAATTAGGAGAAGTGCAAATTGTAGCACTCCAAAATCTTACAACTACAGACTATTTACTGTTAAAAGAACATATGGCATGTGAACAGTCCCCAGGAATAGGTTGTTTTAATTTGTCTGATTTCTCTCAGACTGTTCACGTTCAGTTGGACAATATCCACCATGTCATAGATAAGTTTTCACAAATGCTTAAGGTGCCTAACTGGTTTTCTTGGTTTCACTGGAGATGGCTGGTAATTACAGATCTGCTTTGGTTATGTAACTATACTCCTATTATGTTAATGTGTGTGCGCAATTTAATTAGTAGTTTAAAACCTATACATGCTGAAGTTACTCTACAAGAAGATATGTCAAAGAAATAATCAATCTTCCCATGTTTTCTTCCGCCTGCTACTTCTATAGCTTTTCTTCTTCCTTCCTAATTACAACCCTTAAATAGAATTCGTGCCTCATATCAAATTTACCGAGTATCATAATTCTTCCAAGTGGTAAAGATACCTCAAGACAAATGCTGGGCATAGAAGCCACAGGGCATAAATATGCAAAGAAGTAAAAAGCTACCCTTTTCAAACAATAAGGCTTCTCTCTCACTTACCAACTTTACATTTCCCTGTATGGCCCCAGAAGATGACTGGTTAGCCAGAGACGGGTAAGATTCCTCAAGGGAGGAACAACCTAAGACAGGCACAGTCACAGGGGGGCCATCAGGTGAGAAATTGGGGATCAACAGAGGTGAGGCTTAGAACCTCACCCCCCCTGTTCTGAGAGAAATCTTCTGCATACGTGGATGTTTTATTGCCCTTGTCTAGCTTGGATTAACACATAGTCTACAGGCACACACCTGATCATCTACATTTGCTCCCTTACAACACTAAACTATGTTTTCTACCTTTATCTTGTATCTACCTACCACTTCAGCATTTTATTAAAAATAATAATAATAAAGAGAGAAATGTGGTATCCACATATAAATCAAGTATAAAAATCAAATGAGTATTCATATTTGAACTGACTGTTTATAGTTCATAATGCATGAGCAAAACCAAAAGTTTCTGTGATGACTGCCCTTGTAGTGCTCACCATGTAACTTATTCACTATGTAAGAATTTGTTCTCCATGTAAGAACTTGTTCGTTATGCTTCAGAAGATTGGAGACTGATGAAAATTAGGCTTGGGGTGGATTAATGATTGTGCATTGAGCATTGACTCCCCTATACAAAATTTTATTGTTGTTAACAACCATTTGATCAATAAATATGAGAGATGCCCTCACAACAACAACAAAAAAAGTACACACTTCCAATTGCAAAATAAATAAGTAACCGGGATGTAATGTATAGCATAAAGAATACAGTCAAAATATGGTAACAACTTGGTATGGTGATAGCTGGTACCTAGAATTATCATGTATATAAATGCTGAATCACTGTGTTGTACACCTGAAACTAATGTAATGTAATACTCTGTGTCAACTACCCTTCAATAAAAAATAATTATCTACAAAAAAAAAAAATTCTTCCTAATTACCTGCTTTCATAGTTGATATCTGCTTCCTGCTGAGCACCTGAGGGATATGCCTTCCTTCCCTAACTTGGCCCTTGGTGAACTCGGAGACCCCACAAGGGATTGTCACTGCCACCACGCACCCCCTGCCATGGTGGGAGACCCATTACAACTTGCTGGAACCACTTCTCACACTTTCCAAAGTTTCCGTTTTGCTTCCTCTCCTAGAAGAAATATCATTAAGAACTTCTGAAAGAGTACTGATCCACTTAACTTTTCATTTATTCATAATAATACATACGTGTATGCAGACTCTGTGCTTGCTCCTTGAGACAGAGTGTGAATAAGACAGGCAAGGTCTCTGATCAAGTAACTTCATACTGATAGGGTTAATCAGACACTAGACAAGACACACAATTTACAGTTGTGGAAAGATGCATGGTGCCAGATTTTTGAGAATATACTATAGTTCATATAAAAAATATTTCCTTTGTAGGCCTTTGTATTTAAAAAATCTAATAAAAATGACTTTGAAATATAATTACAAATGTTTTGCATTGTATTTGAAAAGCAGAAGATATTCTTATACGCCCTCTAAACTCTGAATGCATAACTTCAGGTTTCACGTCAGTCCCATGGGACATGCTGTGTACAGCTGACCTGGTGCCCACATAGCTGTACCGTCCACTTGAGGCTTGAAGCTGAGTTGGATAAGTGTAATCAGATTACTGGCAGATTAAGGGATACATAGTCCCCCTGTAGAGTACTCCTGGTAATTAATCTTTTTTATACATTTGTTTTCAAGTGCTAAGTAGGGATTTTTTAAAAATCAATATAATTTATTATTGTCCACTATTCTAAGGGGATTGTGATCTGGAGTGATGGTGTGTTCAAAGAAGAGGAAATTCTTTCTAAACTGGTATCATGCAATCATCATGGAAGAAATCATACATTTACTCCACTAATATTTGTTGAAATGCTTGCTTTGTGCCAGCTCTGGCATAGGCACAGGAGAGGTAGAGGTGGATAGAAGGCAAGCAGGTCTTGGAGAGTTTACAATGTAGCTGAAGGGATTGCCCAGAACTCCAGGGTGGAAGAAGGAGCAACCCTCAGAAAGGCAGCTTCCCTGGCCTGAGCAGGTGGGAAAAAGTGTCCTCCAACATGGTGGATGAAAGCCGGAAGCTTCTGTAGAACCCAGGGTACTCCCTCCACCACTGCCCCTCCAGCACCTCACTTATGATATCTCTTCCCCTTCTCCTCAAAGAGCATGGCAACCTGCATCCAGCCTGGTTATGTACATTAATGCAAAACAGAATGAGCCCATTCTGACCCATGTACCCTCAAGGTGGCCCTGTGAAAAGCACAAAGGTGCTCTTATCAGAATGCCACTTCTGAGCCAGAATCCACTAGAAGAGGTTCTACTCTGTTTCAGTAATACAAAAAGGCAACTTTTCCACTATCCTAATTCCAATCCTGACCCGCCTCACCCTGCCTGAAGCAGGGTACATAAAGTTCAAGAAACACAAAACCCAAGTGTTCTCTTTAGTCTTTAGAGACTCTCTTCTGCCTCAAAAACAGCCAGCACAGAGACACAATAAGCAGGCATATCTGCCTTTGCTAGATGCTAGCTTCCTTTTGGCACCCTCCATTCCCCTTTTCCCAAAGCAAAACAGGTTCCTGGTATTTGAGCCTAGATTCTCCACTATGATCTCCCATTATTTGACCTTTGAACCCCTCGGCCTCAATTCTTCTGTTTCAAAGCATCCCCTCAACACCCTGCCATTTGTGGCTGAAATCACAGGTGTTCATGGGATACTTCTCAGAGATAACTAGCTTGCAGGATTTTCTGAAGATCAGTGCACAAAGTAGCGTCTCTACTCCTGGCTATTTTCTGCAATGTATTCTGACATATGGAATCAGAAAATTTGTAGAGTCAGCCTTGTAGTAGCTCGAATTATATTCCATAAGTCTGTCCAAAATGTTAGTAAAAAGGTGCTAAAGCATCTCTGTCCATCACTGTCTACTCACATTGAGAAAGTGTGATATGATGAAAAAGAAATGAGCACGACTTGTGTCCCAGAAGACCTAGTCCCTAACTCCTCACTCTTTCCCTGGCCGAGCTTCCTAGGGCCTCAGTTTCTTTGGGTCTCAATTTCATCATAGCTCTCTTTCAATATTTGGATTTATTATGTGTGAAATAAATTCCCATGACATTATTCTCTAAAGTATATTTTAAAATGTATTTTAAAAACAAAGGAAAATTGATTTTGTACCACCCAGTGGTTTCTCCATTACCTGGCTGGTTGGACTTGCCCAGGTTTCCTGGAGACACAGAATTGCACCTGAACAGGCACAAGAATATGTGGGGATTCTCCTCATCATTGCCCTAAAGGTCTTGCTTAATGAAAAAACTATTCTCTGTCTTTCCTAAGCTACTTAAGAGAAGAACTTGAAGGTCAGAAGTGTGAGGAACGATTCATATAGGCTGAGAATCCAATGCTGAACATAGGGTCTGTCTAGCATGAAATACAGAGTGAAAATCTTTTCAAGCATTTTGTGATGATGATAATAATGACATCTTGTATTTCTCCAGTGAGTCTCAAAGAATTTCACAGGACTCACATCAATCATCCTTGCCATTTCCCCATGAGAAAGAAGGAGGGCAGGCACTTATGTGATATAAATGGCAGGAGGAGAGTGAGCCATCACACTGAACTGGAGCCTTATAAATTGTTCGTTGCTCCTTGTAACTAAACAGCAGATACAGCAAAAGGCAGGGAGGGTAGTTGGACGTGTCTCAGGCCAGAAGTTATAACCCCTTCGAGATGTCTAGAAAAGTCAGTGCACCCAATTTTTATAAATGGCAATTTGGACAACCATTTAGTACTGATTAAGGCCTATCTGGTCTCACATTTGAAAATCATTTTGCTGTTCTTATATTTCTTACTGCATAAAACTTGGTTGCCACAAAGTAGTGATGACTGGGCTTCCCCTTAACTCTCTGATTGTCATCTGTGTAAACAACTGCTTATCACTCCCTGATTGCCATCCGAGTTCTTGTTCCTGGGTTCTTTTTGCCTAAAGAGAATGAGCCAAAGAATTCTCATGCTCAGTCATTACCCTTTAAAAATAAATAAGGCAGAGAAGGGATTCAAGATGGCGGTGTGAGAGCTGAAACAGAGAAATCCTCCCAAAACCACACGTGACATGAAAATATAGTTAATACAACTAATCCTAAAAGAGCAACAGGAAAGAAGTCTGCTCCAGACGGCATACACCTGGAGAAGAGAGCAGAACTCACAAAAAAGGGAAAAGTACCAAAGCCTTGATCAGGTGGGACCCAAGCCGTTCCTCCACCCCAGCTCACTGGAGAGAAGAAGAGAAACAGAGGGGTGAGGGGGTGGAAGCCTAGAACTGCTGAACATCCAGCCCTGGAGATCTGCTTTGGGAGCACAAACCTACATTGCATGGTGCTCCGGAGATTACTGGGATTGGAAAGCTAAGACAAGCGGAATACTTGGGGAGACTGAGATTCCAGCCGTAGGGGGAGGACAGGGATCCACAACAGGCCGCTCTGGGACAAAGGAAAGGCAGCTGGTCTGAGAGGCTTCCTACCATCCAGAGGGCTGCTGAAGGGGCGGGGTTTGAATGGAGCTTGCTGCACAGGAGAAAGGATAGGTGGACAGGGTTGTCTGGGTGCACTATGCCCAGCAGGTTGGGAACTTTCAGGAGCTTCAGATGCTCCATGCCCGTGGCTGGCTACTCAGCTCTGAGGCCCCCCACAGTGATATGCAGCCCGCAGCACATTCCTCCTGGCCTGTCGGCACCAGTTTGCAGATATGCAATCTTGTCCTGGCATCAGGCCAGCCAGAGGGAGGTCCTGTCTATGGCAGCTACAGACACAAAGCACAGAGGCTCATACCTGTGTGCTTGGCCCACTGGTTCTGAGAGTGGAGACAGGCACTGTAGTCGGGAAGCAGGAAAGAGCTCTTTTCTTCCCCCAGGCACCAGCACCACTCCCCTGAAACCCCCCACATCACTCCAGGGGCTGAGTAGCTCCAGAGACTACAGCTTCTGGACACTAGAGGAGGCCACATACAAATAGGAAATGTCAAAGAAAACTGGTTCAAATAAAAATCTCAGAAACACCAGAAAAAGGGCCAAATGAAACAGAACTCACCAATCTTCCTGAAAGAGAGTTCAAAATAAAAATCATAAACATGCTCATGGAGATACAGAAAAATATTCAAGAAATCAGGGACAAATTCAGGATGGAGATTCAATCATTAAGAAATTTTGTATCTGAAATGAACCATACAATGGAGGGATTTAAAAGCAGATTATATGTAGTAGAAGAGATGGTAAATAGAATAGAAATTAGAGAAGAGGAATACAAGGAAGCTGAGGCACAGCGAGAGAAGAGGATCTCTAAGAATGAAAGAAAATTGAGAGAACTGTGTGACCAATCCAAACAGAACAATATTCGCATTATAGGGATACCAGAAGAAGAAGAGAGATCAAAAGGGATAGAAAGTGTCTTTGAGGAGGTAATTGCTGAAAACTTCCCCAATCTGGGGAAGGAGATAGTCTCTCAGGATATGGGGGTGCACAGATCGTCCAACACAAGGGACCCAAGGAAGACAACACCAAGACATATAATAATTAATATGACAAAGATCAAAGATAAGAATAGACTTTTAAAAGCAGCAACAGAGAGAAAAAAGATCACATACAAAGGAAAACCCATCAAGGTATCATCAGACTTCTCAACAAAAACCTTACAGGCCAGAAGGGAGTGGCATGATATATTTAATGCAATGAAGCAGAAGGGCCTCAAATCAAGAATATTCTACTCAGCAAGATTATAATTTAAATTTGAAGGAGGGAATAAACAATTTTCAGATTAGAAAAGCCAAGAGAATTGACATCCCCCAAACCACCACTACAGTGCATTTTGGAGGGACAGCTATACATGGAAGTATTCCTAAGGCTAAATAGGTGTCACCAGGGTAAATAAAACCACAGTAAAGAGTGTAGAACAATTAATTACTAAGCAGATGCAAAATCAAATCAACTACCCAAAAAGTCAATCAAGGGATAGGCAAAGAGTACAGAATATGATACCTAATAATTAAAGAATGGAGGAGAAAGAAAAAGTAGGACAAAAAAAAAGGAACTTTGGGCTGTGTTTATAATAGCATACAAAGTGAGTTAAAATAGATGGTTTGATCGTAAGGGAATTACCCTTGAACCTTTGGTAAACACAAAACTAAAGCCTGCAATGGCAATAAGTACATACATATCGATAACCACCCTAAATGTAAATGGACTGAATGCACAAATCAAAAGACATAGAGTAACTGAATGGATAAAAAAAAAAAGAAACATCTATATGTTGCCTACAAGAGAATCACGTCAAACCCAAAGACATACACAGACTGAAAGTAGAGGTAATGAAAAACATATTTCATGCAAGTACTAGGGAGAAAAAAACAGGAGGTGCAGTACTTGTATCAATAAAATAGACTTCAAGAAAAGAAAGTAACAAGAGACAAAGAAAGACATTATATAATGACAAAGGGGTCAGTCCAACAATAGGATATAACTATTATAAATATCTACGCACCCAATACAGGATCACCTACATATGCGAAACAAATAATAACAGAATTAAAGGGGGAAATAGAATGCAATGCATTTATTTTAGGAAACTTCAACACACCACTCACTCTAAAGGACAGATCAACCAGACAGAAAATAAGTGAGGACACAGAGGCACTGAACAATGTATTAGAAAAGATGTACCTAACAGACATCTACAGAACACTCCATCCAAAAGCAACAGAAAACACATTTTTCTCAAGTGCACATGGAACATTTACAAGATACTAGGCCACAAAAAGAGCCTCAGTAAATTCAAAAAGATTGAAATTGTACCAACCAACCTCTCTAACCACAAAGGTATAAAACTAGAAATAAATTGCACAAAGAAAATGAAAAGCCCACAAAACACATGGTCCAAAATAATATGCTTAATAACATGCTCCAAAATAATCAATGTGCCAATAACCAAATATAAACAGAGATCAAGCAATGTATGGAGACAAATGACAACAATAATTCAGTACCACAAAAATCTGTGAGATGCAGTGAAGGCTGTACTAAGAGGGAAGTATACTGCAATACAGGTCTCCCTCAGGAAAGAAGAACAATACCATATGAACAGTGTAAACTCACAATTAACGGTACTAGAAAAAGAAGAACAAATGAGGCCCAAAGTCAGTAGAAGGAGAGACATAATAAAGATTGGAGCATAAATAAATAAAACTGAGAAGAATAAAACAATAGAAAGAATCAATGAAAGCAGGAGCTGATTCTTCGAGAAAATAAACAAAACAGATAAACCCCTAGCCCGACTTATCATGAAAAAAAAGACAGTCTATACACATAAACAGAATCAGAAATGAGAAAGGAAAATCACTAAGGACACCACAGAAATACAAAGAATTATAAAGAATACTATGAAAAATTATATGCTAACAAACTGCATAACCTAGAAGAAATAGACAACTCTATAGAAAAACACAACCTTCCAAGGTTGACCCAGGAAGAAACAGGAAATCTGAATAGACCAATTACCAGCAAGGAAATTGAATTGGTAATCAAAAAACTACATAAGAACAACATCCCTGTGTCAGATGGTTTCACTGTTGAATTTTATCAAACATTTAGTGAAGACCTAATATCCATCCTCCTGAAAGTTTTCCAAAAAGTAGAAGAGGAGGGAATACTCCCAAACTCAGTCTACAAGTCCAACATCACTCTAATACAAAAACCAGGCAAAGAAATGACAAAAAAGAGAAAATTACAGACCAATATTCCTGAGGAACATAGATGCAAAAATACTCAACAAAATATTAGCAAACCAAATTCAAAAATACATCAAAAAGATCATCCATCATGATCAAGTAGGAGTTATTCCAGGGATGCAAGGATGGAACAACATTAAAAAAATCTATCAACATCATGTACCACATCAACAAAAAGAAGGACAAAAACCACATGATCATCTCCATAGATGCTGAAAAAGCATTCAACAAAATTCAACATCCATTCATGATAAAAACTCTCAACAAAATGGGTTTAGAGGGAAAGTACCTCAACATAATAAAGGCCATATATGACAAACCCACAGTCAACATCATACTTAACAACAAGAAGCTGAAAGCTTTTCCTTTAAGATCAGGAACAAGAAAGAGATGCCCACTCTCCCCACTTTTATTCAACATGGTTCTGGAGGTCCTAGCCATGGAAATAAAAGGCATCCAGATTGGTAAGGAAGAAGTTAAACAGCCCCTGTTTGCAGATTACATGATATTGTACATAAAAAACCCTAAAGAAGCTACTCCAAAACTATTAGAACTAATATCTGAATTCAGCAAAGTTGCATGATACAAAATTAATACACAGAATCTGTTGCATTCCTATATACTAATGATGAACTAGCAGAAAGAAACATCAGGAAAACAATTCCATTCACAATTGTATCAAAAAGAATAAAATACCTAGGAATAAACCTAACCAAGGAAGTGAAAGACCTATACTCTGAAAACTACAAGACACTCATGAGATAAATTAAAGAATATACCAATAAATGGAAACACATCCAGTGCTCATGGCTAGGAAGAATTAATATTGTCAAAATGGCCATCCTGCCCAAAGCAATCTACAGATTCAATGCAATCCCTATTAAAATACCATCAGCATTCTTCAACAAACTAGAGCAAATAGTTCTAAAATTCATATGGAACCACAAAAGACCCTGAATAGCCAAAGCACCCCTGATAAGGAAGAATAAAGTGGGGGGGATTACACTCCCTGACTTCAAGCTGTACTACAAAGCCACAGTAATCAAGACAATTTGGTACTGGCACAAGAACTGATCCATAGACCAGTGGAACAGGCTAAAGAGCCCAGATATAAACCCAACCATATATGGCCAATTAATATATGATAAAGGAGCCATGGATATACAATGGAGAAATGACAGCCTCTTCAACATCTGGTGCTGGCAAACTGGACAGCTACATGCAAGAGAATGAAACTGAATTATTGTCTAATCCCATATACAGAAGTAAACTCAAAATAGATCAAAGACCTGAATGTAAGTGGTGAAAGCATAAAACTCTTAGAAGAAAACATAGGCAAAAATCTCTTGAATATAAACATGAGTCACTTTTTCCTGAGTGCATTTCCTTGGGCAAGGAAAACAAAATAAAAAATGAACAAATGGGACTACATTATGCCAAAAGGCTTCTGTAAAGCAAAGGACACCATCAAGAGAACAAAAAGGCAACCTACAGTATGGGCGAATATATTTGTAAATGACGTATCTGACAAGGGGTTAACACCCAAAATATATAAAGAATTCACACACCTCAACACCCAAGAAGCAAATAACCCCATTAAAAAATGGGCGGAGGATATGAACAGACACTTCTCCAAAGAAGAATTTCATATGGCCAACAGGCACATGAAAAGAATCTTCACATCGCTAATCATCAGAGAAATGCAAATTAATACCACAATAAGATATCATCTCACAGCAGATAGGATGGCCAACTTAGAAAAGAGTGGGAACCACAAATGCTAACAAGTGAGTGGAGAAAGGGTAACCTTCCTACACTGCTGGTGGGAATATAAATTAGTTCAACCATTGTGGAAAGCAGTATGGAGGTTCCTCATAAAACTAAGAACAGAAATACTATTTGACCCAGGAATTCCACTCCTAGGAATTTACCCTAAAAATGTAGGATCCCAGTTTCAAAAAGGCATATGCACCCCTATGTTTATTGCAGCAGTACTTACAACAGTCAAGATATGGAAGCAACCTAAGTGTCCAACAGTACATGAATGGATAAAGAAGTTGTGGTACATATACATGATGGAATATTATTCAGAAATAAGAAGAAAACATATCCTACCATTTGCAACAACATGGATGGAGCTAGAGGATTTTATGTTCAGTGAAATAAGCCAGGCGGAGAAAGACAAGTACAAAATCATTTCACTCATGTGTGGAGCATAAGAACAAAGCAAAAACTGAAGGAAGAAGACAGCAGTAGACTCACAGAACCCAAGAATGGACTAACAGTTACCAAAGGGAAAGGGACTGGGGAGGGTGGGTGGTAAGGGAGGGAGAAGGGGAATAAGAGGCATTATGATTAGCGCACATAACTAGCGGAGGGGGCACAGGGAAAACAGTATAGCACAGAGAAGACAAGTAGTGACTCTATAGCATCTTATTATGCTGATGGACAGTGACTGTAATGGGGTATGTGGTAGGGACTTGATGAAGTGGGGAGTCTAGTAACCACAGTGTTGCTCATGTGATTTTATATTAGTGATACCAAAATAAAAATATATAAATAAATAAAAATAAGACATAGTCTTCTCCACACTTTTCTAGACTAAATATGTCCTCTTCTTTGTCTTCTCACTCCCTTCTGTCCCTCTAAGTCTTCCTTGTTTTCCTCCTAATTATTAAAAATTAAATTCTTACTCTGTGCTGTAAATCACACCTCCACAAACACACATGCAATGCCAGTTTACAAAGTAAATGAGTAGCCATATCCTGGCAGATGTAATTGTCTTCATTTTACCATCGTTGTCAGCATTTAATGGGTTCCTGTGAAGTTCAGGACACAGTTCAGGTTCCTCTTGAAATTCAAGAGTTACAACAAGGTATAGTTTTTGCCCTAAGGGCAGTCCACTTCTTGAAATAAGTTGGTATGGCCTAGTTTGGCAAAGGAATAATGGGCCAACATGGATTAAGTTGGGGAGAAAAGAGGTAGCCTATGGAAGAGATTGCTTCAAGACATCTCCAGAAGATTGAGAAAAGACAGCTCCCCCATCCTGATAATGCTGGAAAAGCAGTTTTATTAGTTGTTAAAAGTAGAGGTCAGTCTGTGAAGGGTTAAGTAGGGTGTGGGTGGAGCACCCAGAGGCTTTGGATGTAAATCACTCTTCTTAAAAAAAGAAAAGTGACATGAAGGATATACAACAGCTAAGGGTCATTCCAAGGTCAGGAAAGGAGTCTCCTCCCAGATAAAAATTTCCTGGTATGAGGGGCTGGGGGATAGGAAGAGAAGGAAAAAGTAAGAAATAAAAGCAACAACAACAACAAAAACCCTCTCCATCTTATGTTTTTAAAGGCTATATTTTGCTCCCTGTCTCAGTTTCTTGAGGTACATTTAAAAAGGAAAAAGGAAAGCTCAAAAATAGAATTCACTGTATTCCTTGTACAGCAATAGAGGTGTGTAATGAATGCATGGAAGGGAGCAAGTTTTTCCTATAAAAATATCACATTCAGCTGTGTGTCGTGCCAGCATCCTTCAAGTAGGTGGTTCTCAGAGTGGGCTGTCTGACCTCAAAGACGTCTGCCTTCCAATCTGAGAGTCTGTGATCTAATTTCCAATACACCCACTTTGAAAACTCCTGGTAAGCAATAACTGACAGAGTGATCACAATGGAAAAATCAGGCAGCCAAGGGAACCAGAGGCAGCCATACAACTGCCCAGGATAGTGTCTTTCCCCTGACTATCCAAGGATAATGGATGGCAGTTCATTCCTCATTTATTATAAAGCTAAAGACCTGAGAAGTCTACTGACCAAGTATTACATTTCCAAAGGTGCGGCTGAACGCTACAAAAGTAGAGAGCAGTACTAGCTTTTGAAAACTGTTTTTCTAGAAAGCAGTGCTCTGCACCCAAATAATTGCTTCAGTCCAGCACATTCCTCAACAAGCCTTAATTCTTCTTGGGTACTGAAAATTTATTTTTTAAAGTGCTTTAAAAGAAAATAAATTAAACAAAATGTATTATTCAAACAGTCCACCTTGCTAGTCCAGTGTGGACTCCTTCCCACACTGAAGACACAAGGCTCTGGATCAGCTGCTAGAGTATTTTGGCACTTGGTAATTGTTCTGCATGAGCAAGTCTTATGACTCATCAATACTCTTCACTTTAATGATGCCCTCTTCTAACTAATTTCTTTTAAGAAGTGAGACACCTCACTTGTTAGCTTGGTAGAACTGCAGCTGAGGGCACACTTCTATGCCAATATCAATCCACAGTGTCCCCACCACGCAGATGAGACTTTCCTGTCGCTTATCTGTCTGTCCACAGGAGAACAGTGTGGGAGGAGCTCTAGGCAGCAGGACTAGGCTTCCTCCTATTCCCTGGAAAGGTACAACAAATTGATGAGACAGTAAATTAGACTTTTGTTAAATCAACTCAGTTTGACAGTAATGGTTAAATTCAAAACTAGAACATCAACAGCATTGAAAAGTAAGTTGACTGTCATTTTGATGTGCCTGTGGCTGCTGTGATCATCTGAGAACAAACAGACAATACATAACATTTCATCACAGAAAAACCTTTCGTACTTTCACTTAAGTTAGTTGTGAGGCCAGGCCACTCATTGTGGAACTGGACTGAAGTGCCTAGTGGTTCAGTGTGATAATGAGCTCAACTTACATCAACGTAACTGGGTGCCAATACAACGGACGCCATCACCTAATGAATCTGGCACTCCTGAAATCAAGGTCTGTAGAGTCACTATAAACAAAGGTGTTGCTCCCATACAGAACCGTCCATTCCACGGGGCTCAGTGAAGTAACATTGCAAGTAAAATTCAACAGCTCACAAATCTAAGGCTCTGTTTTGCAGCCAACCTATGGCCACAATTTGAGGTGTGGTTTTCTGGTTTCCAAAAGTAAATTTCTATCTCTGTCTTCCTTTGCAGATCCACCCAAATTACAGCCTGGCTGTGAAGAAGGGTCAGAAGAATGACTACCTCGTGAAAAAGGCATTTTTTTGCAAGGATTGCTCTACTCCAAGTATAGCCACAGTCAAAATATACCAAAATGACACAAGTCAGTCTTTTTATTCAAAAGTCATCCTATGCATAGCTCTTGCCTTTCACTAACTGAAGGCATAGGCTCCCAATAGCCTGTTGCAGATCATGCTGTAGGGAGATCCTAAATTTACCCCAACTCTTGAGAGACTCTCTAAAAAGAAAGGAAAACTCTCTTTACAAACACCACTTCTGCCATGGCTGCCTCTGGAGAGGTCTTTTTTCCTTCCTTCCACTTTCAGACCTTTGTACTCTCTCTGGGAGTAAGGAATCCTAACTGTTAGGGAAGGGTTTCTGCAGAAAATTACATCCATACCCAAATTACCAAACAGAATATCTCTACTACCTTCCTGAATTTATTTAACAAGTCTTTATTGAGACCCGACTATGTGTCAGGGATGATTTTAGACAATTGAGATATATCAGGGAAGGTCCTTGTAGAGGTGATACTCATGGCATGGGGCAGTAGGAAGACAGATGATAAAAATAGACATAGTAGGCAAATTATAGAATATGTTAGTAGGTGATAAGAGCTAAGGAAAAACAAAAAGACAAATCCAGATAAGGGGGATTGGGATCTTTGGAGATGGGCAGTTAGCAATTTTAGAATAGTGTAGTCTGGGTAGGTACCTTGGAAAAGGTGCTGTCTGAGCAAAGGCTTGAAGGAGATGAGGCAGTTAGTGATATCGATGTCTAGAGGAAGATCATTTCAGGCAGAAGGAACATCCAGTGAGAAAGCCAGAAGTCAAAAGCTTGCACACTGTGTTTGAGGAAGTCTAAGAGGCCAGTGTGGACCTGTTTAGTGTGGCTGCAGGGAACTAATGAGAGGGGTGGATAGGAGATGAGATCAAACAATAACAGGAGTCCAGATCATGTAGGGTCTTGGAGATCAGTGCTTCTCGAACTTCTAATGCATATAAATCATGAGGGAGCTTGTGAAAATGAAGAGTCACATCCACTTGGTGTGCGATAGTACCTGAGATCTGCATTTTAACAAGTTCCTAGTTGCCTGTGGTGCTGCTGCTCAATGGCCTATATTTTGAGTAGAATATTTTTTTTTTTACCAATGTAAATGACTTACTCTGAATGAAGTGGAGAATCCATTGAAAGATTTTGAGTATAGACTGGTGGTGAAAAAGAAGAGAAGAAGGAAGAGCAGTTCAAAGGCTATTGTAGTAATATAGGCAAGAGATAATGATGAGTTAGGTCAAGGAGGTATAAGTGGAAGCAGTTAGATTCTGGACATGTGATGGAAGAGCTATCATAATTTCCTGGTGGACTAGGAAGTTGTGTGTGAGAGTGACAGGAACCAAAGTCATGCGGGATTGTTTGATCCGAGCGACTGGGAAGTGAAGTGACCATCAGCTGAAAATGGGAAATGCTGCAAGTGGAACATGTTCTAGGAGGTGGGCTAGGAGTTCAGTTCAATATAACACATTTGGTGATGTTAAAAAGGCAGAGTCTGGCATTGAAAGGAAAAGCTGGGCTAGAGATGAACTGGGGAATGGTTGACAGAAGATACATAAAGCCATAAAGCTGGATGACATCACCCAGTGGGTGAGTGTCGATGGAAAAGGACAGACCAGCAACAGTCCTGTGGCACTCAATGCTTGTAGTTCCATCAGGGAGTCTCCTGTCCTCGGGAGACAGCACAGAGGATGGCTGAAAGGAGAATTCCCTGTCGGGTTTTGCTGGAAGCAACACTTGTGAACTGAGGGTTCGTTATAGGTAGCAAAGAGACTATGCTTTGAACAATGACTTATGATCAAAGGCAGAGAAGGTGAAAAGGTATACTTTCCCAACCTCTAAAATCTCAGTATCCATGACAAAGCTATATCCATCAGCAGGAGTTATCATTTGAATGGTCAACAACTTGGAGTCTCTGTAGAGTTTGTCGAAATGGATGAAAAACAAGCACCCATCTGAGCACAAACATTTATTTATTCATCCCACAACAAAAAGTGAGCATTGCAATGTGTAAGTACTGGCCTGAACAATACAGAAGCTACAGAGAACATCACCTATGGATTTTACCTATCTAACTGCTTCAGAACCCTCAGCAGCTGAGCGTGGCTTGAGATGCTTCAAGAACAAACTACCCCCTCCCCCAAACACCCACACCCACCTTGTGTTGCCCTTGGGAATCTATCTTGGATCCACTTCTCAAGCCTGCTCATTCCATCTGTCCACGCTTCTGTTGCAGATTTATCCCTTTACTATCCTTCTTTCTCTACATGCCACCTTGCTGAGGGAACTTTTGGCTCACCTATTTCCCTGCAATACATATTTAGCTCAGTTCTACACATGCCTAAGGCCAGCTATTGATTCCAAGACCAAGGAAGGGCAAAGTTATAGGCTCTCTGCTTATTCAGGACTGGAGATGATTAGGTATTCTCCCTAAGAAAATTACGACGTAACAGATTAATATTGGTTGATAAATGAGCCAGGATATGTATGTGTGATTATGTATTTTGATGTATGCATGGAAGTGGACAGTTAGTAGTAGCACAGTTACAAACATGTAAATAGACCTTTAGTCCATTCTGCCTGACATTCTATCTCAGTCTGTCACACTATTTTTCCAGGAGGAGAGGATTGTCATTCCCTAATATCCACCCAAAGGTTAAGTGTGTGCCTTAAAATGTCCTGGATTCTATTAATAATCCACTCTGGGCCTCTCATCCATGAATTTATCTATACCTTTCCTGAAGCTATTGACATTTTAGAATGTACCACCTCCTGGGGGTAATGACATAGTATTTTATGCATCACTGGAAAGGGACAATGGAGAAGAAATCTGTCGAGGTCTGCTTTGGTTCCTGCTCCCGCAGCCCTCCTCTCCCCCTGTAGGGGACACATTCCTCCCATCCATAGATTAAACCTTTCCTCAGGCTCTAGGACCAATTCTATCTTTAATCACAAGGATTTAGAGTTCTCCTTTAACACTAAATCAAATCTGTTAGACTGCATGACCCAGTTCTACACATGAGCTACTGTCTTATTCCTGAGATCAGCTTTCTCCTTGTACCCCAGGTCTGGCAGCATAATCTCGGTCTTGCTCCTTTGCATCGAGGTCCCTCAACTTGGTAACCTGCCCAGTACTCTCAGCCTTCCAGGAATATTTCCTGCTTTTTGCCTTTTCCCAGAATCTCTGCCTGAATGATTGGAATCTTTCCCCTGAAATCTGGAATGGCCAGTGTCTCCTGATGCTACCTGTTTACATAACTGCCTGCTGCATGACCCCCCCACCCCATTTCTGTGTTCTGCCCATCTCTCAGGACTGCACAGTGTTTAGCCCCTGACCCTCCACACTCACTGCCTGGAAGATCCACGTATTGTTGATGGTTTAACTGTGTGGATATTGTGAGTGATGTGTGGATGATACTTGTTTTACCCTGTGCACACATGCAAGAGGAATAAAGAATATATTAACCTGTGCCGCTGCTTAAAGCTGTGCAGATTACATAGCGTTCAGTTGCGGAGGGCAACATTTGTAATGTCTGAAAGGCACAGCACATTACAATGTGATGGCACCCCCTGGAGTTGTGCTGTGCAGCAATCCTGATGCTAACTACTGCTTGGTATCCTGGGGATATAACTAAGAGATTGTGCTTATAGCAAGTTAAGTGGTTATCAGCATATGTATCAGTATTTAACATATCATCAACATTAAAGTTTGGGAATGCTGACTCAAAGCCAGGTAAACTTTAGTTATAACCTAATAACAGGGTCAGATTGAAAGGAAAAATGTGAGGCAATATGCCTAATCTCAAATACTTGGTGAAGTTAAACAATTTAACAGACAATAAGAATTGAAATTTTCATGACTGAGGCAGGCTGCTTGCCCAGGACAGGTGGCTTAATCTTAAATGATACAGTATGTGTTTCAGACTGCAGTGGTCCTCAGAGCGTATGTGTGCTCTGAGGTGTGCCAAAGGCATTCTTGCTTTCAGTGACCTCTTCCTCCCACCTGCCACAAAACGTACCTTTTCAATGTTAAAGTCAGGTTTAGGGATTCATTAAATTGGAGTCCTACTCAACTCCTTCATTTGCCTCTCT